>NW_022639577.1:144123-153043 GCF_010583005.1 Odontomachus brunneus | reverse complement strand
CCCGTATTATTCTATTATCATACCTATATATTCTATTTGATGCAATCGCATAATACCAATTTAAATCTCTTTCATGTACGGTAAAACAATTATCTAAAATCGTTTATTGAAAGTCTGTTGGCATGGTATCACATTCATAAAGCTATTTTAACTGCATCCTATCTTTATGAATTAATGAAATTATAATTGCCTTTCGGTGGATGTGAAGTATCGATGATCAAAGGCGTAATCGAATAAATGTTATAATATGCGTTAGTCATTCGCCCAAGAATTGAATCATTTTGGAAGTAGCCGTTTAAAAATACACCGATTATCAAGGCCTTCGAAATTTCTCTGTAAAATCAGCGCTCGCGCACTCGCGTTTGCACGATCGACGGCATTGATCGTTTACCGCACTTTATGGCTCACAATTGGCGTTCGAGCGAACGGCGTTCGCAATTTTCATAAATAGATTACACTCGCGCATTGATCCGTCATTAAGGTCCGATGAGTATTTAACGTTTCAAAGTATTCAAATGTATTTACGACGGGATTAATGCCGTTGCTAGTCCCGATGTAATTACTGATAATACGAATCCGCTCATTTGTCACGTTACGCTTAGCGAGATGTCTATCATATAGCAGTATTCTCAAAATCTGGATCGCGGTTACGCGGTATCGTGTGCTGAAAAGTGTTACAGCGATAACGCATTACCTGGTAAATTGTATAAACTAAAAAAATTTAATATATTAATATTTGATATATAATATTTGATATAATTTGATATGATATTTGATATTTTTGATATATTAATTTGATATATTTGAGATATAACCTAATTAGCTGGATGAAACTTATCAAATAAATAATTAAACATGTAGGTAAATATAACCCAGTAACTTGCTAAATATCAACAAATAATCTTAGCAAAGCTAAGGTTTGACATATATTGTCAAGTTCTGGTGACTATTACCAATTTATATGGTACGTATCGCCAAACAAATTGTTAAATAAAACCATATTATTTAATAATGCTTACCACACTATGTGATAAATATATGAAATGGCTAAATACTTTAGTAGCAGTCAAACTATTTAATAATTGTTACTAAATTATTTAGTATTACTTACCAAACCAATTTAAATTTAATTAGTCCAATTTAATGAAGAATATTTTTACTAATTATTTCGTAATTATTATCAGACGGTTGGTAATGACTATACGATATTTGATACAAATTATCAAATATTGTAATAAAATAAAACGCTCAACCAAATATATTTATTAAGGGGATGCTAAAGCTGAAAACTTTACCGACAGAACGCTGACATTTTTCTGCAAAGTTTACGTCGTATTGATTACATAAAATTATAAATGCTTTTACATAATAAAAGTACGTGCAAAAATAAATAGGAGCATTGCTCGATATGTGATGAAAACGAAAAAAAAAATTTAAATGTAATATCTTAAGCTGTCAGCGTAATATAATCCAAAAGTTCCGCAGCTTGTACATACCGAAAGTGTGGATGCTCCAAACAGAAAAATTTTGAAGAACATTGTTCTACCTTCGCATCTGCATTTGGAAACTTAAGCATATCGAAAATGTTTGCAGAAAGATTTCTAGGTATATTTATATAGTTAGATTTAAATTGAATATGGTAAAACAAAACAACACACATTCATGTAAATTCTGTATATACAAGAAATACGGAAGCGTGATTATGTTAATGACAATCGTCTTTGCATTATCGACATTATTCGAGTTCGTCATCGATCCCAGCATTAATCTTCTTAATTATTGTAAACATTTTTTTACAGTGTACGCTGTGTATACTGAGTTGAAAGTATTTGGTATTAGTAACTATCGCACAGCTAAAGAGTTATTGAAAAATTTTTATGTAATAAGCGTTACTTATAGTGCTAATACACTGAAAAAGTTTGATAATAACTGGATAAATCAAATCTGGATAGTAGTTACCAAATGTATTCATAAACTCTTATAAGAGTTTTCCTGTGTAATAATACACTAAAAAAATATTTTAAAATTTATTTTTGCGAAATAAAGTTTATTTTTGTGAAACAAAAGTTTATTTCTGGGAAATAAAGTTTATTTCTGTGAATATGAAATAAAACAAAGCAACACACATTCATGTAAATCCTGTATATACAAGAAATACGAAAAGGATAGCGTGATTATGTTAGTGACGATCGTCTTTGCATCATCGACATTGTTCGAGTTTGTCATCGATCCCAGCATTAATCTTCTTAATTATTGTAAACATTTTTTTACAGTGTACGCATAAAAACAGTGTAGCATTCATATACTGAGTTGAAAGTATTTGGTATTAGTAACTATCGCACAGCTAAAGAGTTATTGAAAAATTTTTATAGTAAGCGTTGCTTATAGTACATTATAGCTGAAAAAGTTTGATAATAACTGGATAAATCAAATCTGGATAGTAGTTACCAAATTCATAAACTCTTATAAGAGTTTTTTGTGTAGTAATACACTAGAAAAATATTTTAAAATTTATTTTTGCGAAATAAAGTTTATTTCTGTGAAACAACTTTATATCCCCCACAAATAAATTTTTATATATTTCTTTCTGAATGTATGTATATTGCTACTGCTATTTTCTTTGTTAGAACAACACAAGAAGAAATGTAGTTAGCATCGAAAATAACTATAACTTTAATTTTATCATGTTTTCTTTCAGTGCATGCATGCCTTTGTAAACTTCCATGCAATTTCATGGCTAAATATTCCAAAACAGAGATACTCTCGCAAAATAGAAATAATTAAACTAAACGCAAAAACGAGCTTTTTGCACTGAAAACAAGTTGGTCCCATCGTAAATCGTCGCGTAACATTTATTACATACGGTGTATCGATTTAATCATTAAACAACACTCCCGCCCACCGTGCATTGTTTCGTCCGCCGAACTTTTACACGGTGCATGTCACCCATTAGATATGCACGCGCAATTTCGTTTATTCTATTTTCGTAGCTCATTCATATATTCCTCTGCCGGGAGATTTGTCATGTCACGCAACGTTATTCGTCGATATTTTATTGAGCGGATCGACTCGCTCGGGAATGGACGTGTCGCGCTGGCTGCATTATGTGGAGCAGCCAGTGTCGTTTCGTTTCCCATCGCGGATTCGAGAAATTCCTGGCTAGTAACTATCGGAGGCGTCGCACACGTCGATACGCAGACTTCGCTGTCTCGTTGACTTTCTAAAAACTTCCGCGATAAGAAAAAAAGAGGTGGAGAGAAAGGAGGGGAGCGAAGAGAAGAGAGAGAAAGGGAGAGAGAAAGAGAGAGAGAGATAGGAAAAAAAGAAAAACGAAGATAGCAGAAAGATCTCCGCGATGAAAGGCCGCTGTCAGCGAGTTTCCGGTGGGTTCGAAAAGTCGGTCGTTGCTGCGCACGTAAAACCGGTCGGACAGTTTGCGAATGCGAGATATCCCTATGCATATATAGGTGTATGTGTGTGTATGGAGCGCGCGCGCGTGTATGCACACATAGAGGCGAACTGCACGAATGCGAGCGAGAGCGAGAGAGTGAGGCTGGGATGGGGTTGTGAGGTGAAAATATGGGCGGTCATCCCCTAAACCAAAGTAACGACAGCCGACGCCGGCACCGTCCATACGTCTTTTCCCTAAACCGGCCAATAAATCGAAGAAATCGATGGCTGATTGAATGGAGCGAAGTAGATTGCCGTACACTTTCTCCGTCTTTCTCCACCTATCTTTATCCTATCTGCTTCCCTTCCCTTCCCTTCGCCGGCGCTGCCTGCTCTTCCCATCTTCCGTCTTCGATCCGTAAATGCGTGAGCCACTGGCCGTGCCGAAGTGCTTAGCAGTTAAACGCCATAGAAATCGCTCGCTCGGCCTTTCCAAAGAAACGACGATGTTGCGTTGAAGCTTAGCAGGAGAAGAAGCGCTCCACTCGTGGCTGGCTCGTTCGCGACTATAATCACTGTGATATTCCGCGAGTGTACGCGAAAGATCTTTTTCGAAAGATACAAAGATTCATCAATCGAAGAAATATCGCAGTAATCTTGCCCTGCTAGAATACACTTACGATGTATGATGTCAAACAGTTTGATGAAAGTATGTGAAATCTAGAACAAATTACAAAACTACGCAGAGGTAATTTTTTCCAACAAGTACGGAACTTTTCCAATAACTTTGAAACGCGCGTGAAAAAATATTCCCATACTGAATACATCTTTCCTATCACATATCGTGCGCGGCTTCAATGGTACACAGAACAAAAAAGTTTGGTTGAATTGAATAGACATATCGCCCATGTCCTAAAAATAATAAAAAATTTTGTAAAAGTTAGAGATTAATCTGTATTATATCTAAAAGTGTGACCACAAAACATTTTGAGATTCATACAGAACTTCGATAAAAAAATTATTCTATTTTGAAGCGCAAGCACAAACATAATGTCGTCAAATGACGCTTTAAGACGCATTAATGACGACTCTAATATCATTACGTCATTAATATATCATTCCACGTCATTATATTATTATTTGAAACCATACTCTTACGAAAATATAAGATAGTGCTATTTTTAGTAGAGGAAAAAATAATAAAAAAATAATAAACATATCTCAGTTTCTGTATATACGTACTTTAAATATCCAAAATGACGTGTGCAAAGTTTCATTGTGTTTTAGAGATGAAAAAGTTTAAAAAAGTCAGAAATAATATAAAATAAAATAAATAAACTAAAATGTGATGTTAATGTAAAAATATATTGTTATTCAACCGCATCGGTATATGATAGCGTCAACCTCATTTGGTAGAAGTAACGTGCGGGTCACGTTTTGCAAAAAGAGTTTATTGTCTTATTGTTTACAAAAGGAAGCAAAAACTATCACCAACAAATTTGGTTGTGTGGTGGGGAAAGTGAGAGTTTATCAGGTAAGAGAAATGTAATTACAAACACGGAACTCTCACCCGGGGGAGAGGGGAAAGGGAGGAACTGACAAGGCGAGCAGATGTGTTGCGCACTCTTAATATCTAACAAATATCTATCATACATTTTTATATGGAATTTTTATACGGAATTTTTATACGGAAAATATAAGTATTAGAGTATATATAATTCTAATTTTAAGTAATGTTTTTGCAGTGACCATACATCCTGATACAAAGTAGGTTAAAGTTGCTTTCGTTGAAAGAAACATAATTTCTGATTCTTAAAACCGAATTTAGTTCATAGCAGACATATCATAATAGACATACTTGATTAGAATATACTTATAGGCTGCGTTCGGGGAGACGCTATTTAGCGCTATGAGTGTCCTTTGTCCTTGTTCAATTTTCAGGAACAAACAAGGATAGACTCATAGCGTTAAATAGCGTCGCCTCGAACGCAGCCATAATGTACAAGAAAATTTGAGAAGAGAAAGTATGGAAGATTTCAAAAACAAAGGATGTAAAACTGTACGCAGAAGTAATTTTTAAAGAAAATATCGAACTTTTTCGGTAGCTTCTTTAAGATGCCTGCGAAAAATAATCTCATACTGAATTAAATCTTTCATATATCTCATATACATTGCAACGTTAGAGAAAATAGACTGGTTTTTGGATTTTTAACCAAATATTATATTGGTTAGTTCAAACAATAGACTTTAAATTAAAAAACGGAATGTTTAAAACAATAGTCTTTTTCAATCAAATAACATGATTTAGTCGAACGGAAGCAAATTTAAATTCCAATCAAATAATATATCATTTACCCCGATAAATATTTTTTAAGTAATAACGCTTTTTCCATCAAACAACGTAGTTTAATCCAATGGAACAAAATGTAATATTTTATATAAAATTTATATTATATTATTTAATATAATATTCTGTTGTTTGAATCAAATAATAAATAGAAATTCTAAATCCAAAGATACTCTTTTCTCTGTGTATTATACGTCACATAATATAGTTAATATTCGAGATAAAATATTTTCCTATACGTTCGTTTGTTATTGGAAATAACGAGCAATTCAAACTGCAGCATTAAAAATGCATATATTAATATAGGACATTTTTTTCTATTTTGATATTTTCTTGTGTATATGATAAATTTGCATATATCAACAGATTTACAAAATATATCTGAGCAAATTCTTTCTATCCGTTCTCAACTCCTTCAATCTATTCCTTTATTACTGTCATATATAAATATATATTTCGGCTTCATTACGAGTATATATATATCCCAGTCGCACAATAAACTTCTTGTAAATTACACTATTAGCATATTATTATTATTTAACAAAATTTTTCTCCGTGTAGGAACTTCTCGTGTCGCTAATCCCGTCGATAATTATCCTCGCGGCGGATGGTTTATATTTAATCCAACTTTTTATACGTCGGCGAGAAAGAGAGACGAAGTTACGCGCGGCAGAGCCGCGGTAATTCCAGACGCTAAATGCGTTCGTAAAATTGCCTCGCGATAATGAAGCCGCCGAGGCAATTCGTCTCGCTGTAATGCTGCGAATTAATGCGCTCTGGCGATTTCTATCGAGCAGCCGAAATTATCATGCACGATTGCGCTCGTCGAAGGAATAAAAATTTCAGCGAACAGCGTCCTACGCCTCGCTCACGCGCGCGTTTGCAAATTGCGCGGTTTTCGACTCGCGATTTTTTATCCTCGCTACGTCGCGACGCGTTCTCCGCGGGGGCGCTATATAAAATCCGGGGAAGTATCACGGGAGTAAACTTCGCAAAGCTACTGCGAAGTTCTCGCCAAAATATTGCCGAGCTGTCTTCGCAAATACATATCGCGCAGTAATCTCCGTTGAGGTATCGCGAAGCTATCGTGCGTGAGAATTTCACGCCATTCGAGATTACCCCGGCCGCGCGGCGCGGCGTTGATCGATCTCGCGACCGGCTTTCAGTTTGCGATTTGTGATTTGCACAGTGGCTGCCGAGAGCCAGTGTTCCCGAAGCGACGGGATTTCTCGTGAATGCCGCGGACGGACGACGAGAAATTTCCCGAGTCTGCGACTCGCGCGCCGAGATCGTTGACCCATAAGAGCGTAAACGCGCGTCGCTAATAACGCCGCGGACTCATTATGAGCACGCGATCGAATTAGTCTTAATCCGCGTTGTAAGATAATTGAATGTGATTATTAATATAAGGCCCGGACGCACGCGCGACACGAAGCAGGGGAGCCGTGGACAGGGGGGCGATCGCGAATCGAACGGGGGTGATTTCAGGGACACGTGGGTGCCGGCGCTGTAATAGCACGCTGCACGCGATGCGCCGCCGCCTAAATAAAACAGGACGGGGGCATAATACGCAAGGGTATGTCAATGTCAACGTCTCCCTCTGGAAACGAAATTAGGAAGGGAGCGTGGAATTTCAAGGGGTTATGCCGATCGGCTGATCGTTCTATCGCAACGCCACCACCACCGTCACCATCGCCATTGCAGAAGACGGCGGGGTGGCTCGGCGTGACTGGCGAGGGACGAGCCTTTGCGCATATCTGTTTTGGATAATGCAGTGCAGGAGAAGGGCGAGAGAGAGAGAGAGAGGGAGAGAGAGGGAGAGAGAGGGAGAGAGAGAGCCGTGCAAACTGTAAAGTTAAGAAGATAAGTGAGGATCGATAGAGCGCGAGTTAAGCGAGGTTTCGCGCGCGCTTATGCCCTCGACGTGCTTTCGAACGTTGTTCAAGCGCTGGCATAATCGATGAGTGTGACGAGACGCGCTGTTGTAATTTATCAGGGGAGACCGCGGAGTCAAGTGGCACATTTTTCACAATGCCGAAATTACTACTTCTCAGACAACTGATTGTGATTGAGTGTATTAACAGAAAATTGGGCTCTCTCTTTCAATTGCTGTTCAAGGGAAGGTACTAATTATGAGTTATTTAAGATTTGGGCGACTTCCATTCACTTACATGAACTTATCGATCGAACGTTAAAACTGTTAATACCGATACAAGCAACAAACGTTACAATTTTAAAGCAAACTTATGAAATTTCAAATTCGTTGATCCTAAGTAAATACTTAGACAATTTCTCAGACAACTAATTGTAAAACCAGACTTAATAGAGACAATCTTCCTCTACGTTTATATATACACGCAACGAACGCAAATTCTGTAAATCGTATGTTTTCTTTCGTAATAACTGAAATATGAGCGTAGCCATTTTGCCTTGGTATTAGATCAAGTTGGCTAGCACCTCAGGGGAGAGGGAGGGTAAAGAAGGCTACATATAAAATATATATCCGGATTACTCAGACAGCACAAATATCCAAAATCGAGTCATAAGACGTCTTTGGACGTCTAGGACTTCTTTAAGACATCTTTAAAACAATACTTTATAAACTTGTCTTAAAGATGTCTTATGACTCGATTTTGGACATTGTGCTATCTGGGTAGTAGTTCCGGGGTCTTCGCGTAAAGATCCTCCACAATTCTGCCAACTTTCAAACAGCTGCCTATTTTACCCGTTCCACCAGATGTTCGATTTCAATATTTTATGAATGAGAATTGCTTTATTGCTCGAGAAAGTATACCTACAGAGAACTTTATTAACGTATTCTAACTAATATCACATGACTTAAGTTTATTCTTTCACGATGAAAAATATCAATAGTAAATTTTGAAGCGCTCGCAAATGTACTTGACTGCTCTAAATAAACTTTTTTTCTATTTTTAACTATAATATTATCCTAATTTTAAATAGAACTCAGGAGTAATACTACCCAAGTGTAACACCCTAAATTTTCTATTAGGACCTTAACTTAGTTTCCGCCCGCAAATGTTAGATGGCAATGCAAACAGTTCTAGTAGTCATTACTAACGAAACAGGTAGTTTGTGATTAATTTCGACATTTCTCGATAACATTCAGTCAGCATACACAATTATTTTCCTAAACAACAATTTCTTTTGCTTTGTGAAAAA
>NW_022639577.1:142325-144016 GCF_010583005.1 Odontomachus brunneus | reverse complement strand
CCACTTGTTCAGATCGATGCAGCACGGCTTGAGTGGTACACGCTTCCGAAATGTTGAAGAAGTGCGAGAATGGGTGGACGAATGGATTGCTTCGAAACAAACATCGTTTTATCGAGATGGTATCGCCCAGTTGCCAGAAAGATGGCAAAAAGTTGTAGAAAGTGATGGAAAATACTTTCATTGAAATAATTTAAATAAATTTTTTACAATAAATGCTTTTTCTCAGTATTTTTTGGGCGGAAACTAAGTTAAGGTCCTAATAATATCACATGACTTAAGTTTATTCTTTCACGATGAAAAATATCAATAGTAAATTTTGAAGCGCTCGCAAATGTACTTGACTGCTCTAAATAAACTTTTTTTCTATTTTTAACTATAATATTATCCTAATTTTAAATAGAACTCAGGAGTAATACTACCCAAGTGTAACACCCTAAATTTTCTATTATAATACTTTACATAGAACAAGAATAATAACTTAAAATCCAGAAATTTGACCTTTTACAAATCCAAAATCAATTACTTTGCAACGATGGCTTTTTAAGCTAGAACCCTCATACCTTGAGCCGTAAAACCTTAAATCCAAAACCCTAAACCTAATCCATCGTTTCAAAGTCATTGATTTTCGGTTTGTAAAAGGTCAAATTTCTAGATTTTAAATTATGTTATTTTGGTTTTATAACAAAACGGGCAGCTAGAAATGGTCTTACATGGTTTCTAAGCTTATGTTATAGGTGCGTGTAAAGTATTAGAAAATTTGGGGTGTTACATTTGGTTAGGTTACTTGTCAGAGAAAAGTACGTTTATTCTAAAAGAAACACAATATTTTTTGCTTTCACTATTCCTCACATGATAAATATATAAGCATAGTCGGCATATCTCTTGGGGCAACTAGACCCGATCTCCGTCGTGATTTCTCGTACGAACGTTCCTTGACGCGCCATCTTTTCGACTACGCTATGTGATGGGGATTGTTACGAATTTACCACCGGCTACGAGCTCTTCCTTTTTCTCCCTCCCGCCCCCTCGTTCTCTCGTTTTCTCTCTGGATTCGTGACGCGCGCGAAACCGCGTCGCGACGGACCGCGTCGCGGATGCGCCGCGGGATATCGACGGCAAATTGTATGCCAAATCCGCGACACGAATTTAGTCTATCTCCCGTGGCCGCGTCGAGTCCCGCTCCAGATAGAACGAAATTTGGCGCTAAAGACCGGCCGGCAGGTGTCAATAATCTATACGTGTACGATTCGGGCTGCCCGTTTTTCGCCTGAATACTAATGAGCCATTTTCCACGGTCCGCTTTCAACGGACGAAGAGTAAAATGGAATAGGGGGATATGTACCTGCCATTCACAGCCCGTCGCGGGAGAGCTACGACAGTGTGTGGAGGTAAAACGAAGTGGTTATAAAACAAAAAGCTTTTTTTATACCCGCATACGCGCCGAAGAGTTTTTTGTTAAATCGGAATTTACATTTAACGCTTATCTTTCACGGCTCTCCTTCGTTTCAATCATAATTACACGCTCGACGACGCCGGACTTTCTTACGCCTCGATCATAATTAATTCCGTCTATTAGTGAAAACGTCGCTGTGACGTTTTAGTCGGACATAAACGTGACAGCGGCGTTTACATATAACCACGCTTTGATTCCCGCATAGATCTCTCTCTAATGCAACGTTCGCAATGCATCC
>NW_022639577.1:135531-142315 GCF_010583005.1 Odontomachus brunneus | reverse complement strand
CTTTCGAACGTTGTTCAAGCGCTGGCATAATCGATGAGTGTGACGAGACGCGCTGTTGTAATTTATCAGGGGAGACCGCGGAGTCAAGTGGCACATTTTTCACAATGCCGAAATTACTACTTCTCAGACAACTGATTGTGATTGAGTGTATTAACAGAAAATTGGGCTCTCTCTTTCAATTGCTGTTCAAGGGAAGGTACTAATTATGAGTTATTTAAGATTTGGGCGACTTCCATTCACTTACATGAACTTATCGATCGAACGTTAAAACTGTTAATACCGATACAAGCAACAAACGTTACAATTTTAAAGCAAACTTATGAAATTTCAAATTCGTTGATCCTAAGTAAATACTTAGACAATTTCTCAGACAACTAATTGTAAAACCAGACTTAATAGAGACAATCTTCCTCTACGTTTATATATACACGCAACGAACGCAAATTCTGTAAATCGTATGTTTTCTTTCGTAATAACTGAAATATGAGCGTAGCCATTTTGCCTTGGTATTAGATCAAGTTGGCTAGCACCTCAGGGGAGAGGGAGGGTAAAGAAGGCTACATATAAAATATATATCCGGATTACTCAGACAGCACAAATATCCAAAATCGAGTCATAAGACGTCTTTGGACGTCTAGGACTTCTTTAAGACATCTTTAAAACAATACTTTATAAACTTGTCTTAAAGATGTCTTATGACTCGATTTTGGACATTGTGCTATCTGGGTAGTAGTTCCGGGGTCTTCGCGTAAAGATCCTCCACAATTCTGCCAACTTTCAAACAGCTGCCTATTTTACCCGTTCCACCAGATGTTCGATTTCAATATTTTATGAATGAGAATTGCTTTATTGCTCGAGAAAGTATACCTACAGAGAACTTTATTAACGTATTCTAACTAATATCACATGACTTAAGTTTATTCTTTCACGATGAAAAATATCAATAGTAAATTTTGAAGCGCTCGCAAATGTACTTGACTGCTCTAAATAAACTTTTTTTCTATTTTTAACTATAATATTATCCTAATTTTAAATAGAACTCAGGAGTAATACTACCCAAGTGTAACACCCTAAATTTTCTATTAGGACCTTAACTTAGTTTCCGCCCGCAAATGTTAGATGGCAATGCAAACAGTTCTAGTAGTCATTACTAACGAAACAGGTAGTTTGTGATTAATTTCGACATTTCTCGATAACATTCAGTCAGCATACACAATTATTTTCCTAAACAACAATTTCTTTTGCTTTGTGAAAAATGGAACGCGATAAAGTGTTTTTTCGACATGTGCTTTTGCACTATTTTGATTTGAAAAAAAGTGTAGCAGAAGTTCATCGATTACTTGAAGAAGGTTATGGTGATCGAGCTCCATCACATACAACATGTAAAGAGTGGTATAGACGATTCAAAAGTAATGATTTTGATGTCAATGACAAACCACGCTCAGGACAGCCAAAAAAATTCCAAGACGATGAATTGCTAGCATTATTGCATGAAAACTCGGCTCGAACGTTACAAGAACTTGGAAACGAGCTAGGAGTTACTGAAGCAGCTGTTTCCAAACGTTTACACGCCATGGGAAAGATCCAAAAGGAAGGAAGATGGGTACCACATGAATTGTCTGAAAGTGCCATTCACAACCGTTTCAATATCACGGTTTCGTTGCTTGCCAGGCAAAAAAAGAAGAGTTTTCTGTGGCGTATTGTGACTGGCGATGAAAAGTGGATCTACTACGACAATCCCAAACGCAAAAAATCATGGGTAGACCCAGGACAACCATCAACATCGCAGCCAAAACGGAACATCCACGGTCATAAGGTAATGCTTTGCATTTGGTGGGATCAGCAAGGAGTGCTGTACTACGAACTGCTGAAACCAAACGAAACTGTTACTGCCGATGTCTACAAATGTCAATTGAACAAATTGAATGATGAGCTGTTGCGAAAAAGACCAGCAATAGCGAGTAACAGGCGCAAAGTTATTCTCTTACACGATAACGCTCGGCCACACACTGGAAAAACCGTCAAAGAAACACTGACGCAGCTCGAATGGGAAACTCTTCCTCACCCAGCGTACTCACCAGACATAGCGCCTTCTGATTACCACTTGTTCAGATCGATGCAGCACGGCTTGAGTGGTACACGCTTCCGAAATGTTGAAGAAGTGCGAGAATGGGTGGACGAATGGATTGCTTCGAAACAAACATCGTTTTATCGAGATGGTATCGCCCAGTTGCCAGAAAGATGGCAAAAAGTTGTAGAAAGTGATGGAAAATACTTTCATTGAAATAATTTAAATAAATTTTTTACAATAAATGCTTTTTCTCAGTATTTTTTGGGCGGAAACTAAGTTAAGGTCCTAATAATATCACATGACTTAAGTTTATTCTTTCACGATGAAAAATATCAATAGTAAATTTTGAAGCGCTCGCAAATGTACTTGACTGCTCTAAATAAACTTTTTTTCTATTTTTAACTATAATATTATCCTAATTTTAAATAGAACTCAGGAGTAATACTACCCAAGTGTAACACCCTAAATTTTCTATTATAATACTTTACATAGAACAAGAATAATAACTTAAAATCCAGAAATTTGACCTTTTACAAATCCAAAATCAATTACTTTGCAACGATGGCTTTTTAAGCTAGAACCCTCATACCTTGAGCCGTAAAACCTTAAATCCAAAACCCTAAACCTAATCCATCGTTTCAAAGTCATTGATTTTCGGTTTGTAAAAGGTCAAATTTCTAGATTTTAAATTATGTTATTTTGGTTTTATAACAAAACGGGCAGCTAGAAATGGTCTTACATGGTTTCTAAGCTTATGTTATAGGTGCGTGTAAAGTATTAGAAAATTTGGGGTGTTACATTTGGTTAGGTTACTTGTCAGAGAAAAGTACGTTTATTCTAAAAGAAACACAATATTTTTTGCTTTCACTATTCCTCACATGATAAATATATAAGCATAGTCGGCATATCTCTTGGGGCAACTAGACCCGATCTCCGTCGTGATTTCTCGTACGAACGTTCCTTGACGCGCCATCTTTTCGACTACGCTATGTGATGGGGATTGTTACGAATTTACCACCGGCTACGAGCTCTTCCTTTTTCTCCCTCCCGCCCCCTCGTTCTCTCGTTTTCTCTCTGGATTCGTGACGCGCGCGAAACCGCGTCGCGACGGACCGCGTCGCGGATGCGCCGCGGGATATCGACGGCAAATTGTATGCCAAATCCGCGACACGAATTTAGTCTATCTCCCGTGGCCGCGTCGAGTCCCGCTCCAGATAGAACGAAATTTGGCGCTAAAGACCGGCCGGCAGGTGTCAATAATCTATACGTGTACGATTCGGGCTGCCCGTTTTTCGCCTGAATACTAATGAGCCATTTTCCACGGTCCGCTTTCAACGGACGAAGAGTAAAATGGAATAGGGGGATATGTACCTGCCATTCACAGCCCGTCGCGGGAGAGCTACGACAGTGTGTGGAGGTAAAACGAAGTGGTTATAAAACAAAAAGCTTTTTTTATACCCGCATACGCGCCGAAGAGTTTTTTGTTAAATCGGAATTTACATTTAACGCTTATCTTTCACGGCTCTCCTTCGTTTCAATCATAATTACACGCTCGACGACGCCGGACTTTCTTACGCCTCGATCATAATTAATTCCGTCTATTAGTGAAAACGTCGCTGTGACGTTTTAGTCGGACATAAACGTGACAGCGGCGTTTACATATAACCACGCTTTGATTCCCGCATAGATCTCTCTCTAATGCAACGTTCGCAATGCATCCACCATCTCTCTCTCTTCCCCTCCCTCTCTCTCTCTCTCTCTCTCTCTCTCTGTTTCTTATTGACGAACAGTTGTATTCGTGCCTTATATATAATTTATACGAGATTAGCACGCAACGTCAAATAGCTGTATATCTCGAATTATATCACTTGGAAAGAGAGATATCCGTTATGATGTGGTTTATTATAAAATATAGCTGTGTGAAGAAAGTTACATTTGGCAATTCGCTAACGTGAATTCCTTCATTTCTGTTAAGTTGGCATCCTTAACACAAAAATTTGAGACGAGAACTATGTCAAAGGTAAGTGCTAATTAGATGCTAATTTCGTGCTAATTTACCCGATTTCAACGCCCGAGCTGTTTAGCAGGAACTTACGTTTGGTAATGAGGATGCTGGCTTCCATCAACACACATAGCACTCCCACTACTCGAAGAAACAACCAAACCAAAAAGTATGCACACTACAATTTAGTGCTATTTAGGTACTCTTAAAAGCAACAAACAAAACTAAGTTACCTGTCTTAATTTAAATGATACAAGCCAATAAAGAAGACCTACACAGTAAAAAATTTTGTGTTAATATACTTTAATATACTTATGTCCCAAGAAGTCCACTCGAAATTTTATGTTAATTTAACACAAAGGCGGATATATTAAAAAAAAAATATTATGTAAAAAGATCAGTACAAAAAATTAATTTTTTATTTAATATTTCTGTTTCTTAATATATCCGCTTTGTATTAAATTAATACAAAATTGAGTTTCAATACATGAAATATATTAAATTTAACACACAATTTTTTACTATATATGTACTCTCTACATTAAAATGTTTTTTAAAATTAATATAGCGAATAACTTAAAAAATATTCCCTCATTTATATTATATTATATTGCATTATATTGTATTAAAATATAAATAAGAAATAGGTTAAAATCTTGAATCATTTTGTTCATATATATAGATAATAAATATATATTAATATAATATACAAGTATAATATAATATATAAGGAAACATTTCAAGCGCCTAGAAGTGACTTATTATGTTAATTCTAACAGATATTTTACTCAAGTAAGTGAATAGAGAGAAAAGTATAGGTTTTCTTGTTTGATTCGTATTTTATAAAGTAAAATATTGATTCTGCCTGTTGCTCTCAAAAACATCTAAAAAGTATCAAATTATAGAATATATATTTTTTAGTTTGTTTATTTTTCCGAGTAATAATAGCATTAAGTCGACATGAACTGGAATTCCCATTTTCAACAGCGAATTTCTGCTAAATTTTTCGAACACTAAAAACGAGAATACAGCACAGAATCAGTACTTAATTAGCACTTAATTCTGGTATAGTGCCCGCTTTGATTTTTTGTGTTAAAGACATCAGCTTAATAGAGCCAGTTTAGAATTTCATTTATTTAGAATTTCTGTGTAACACGTGCGATTACAATATATTTGTATTATACGAATGTATATTATGCATGTATTATACCCGCGTCTATATTTTTTCCAGAAATAAGTATGACGGAGAGTAAATATTATCTGCTTTTCGTATTCCTGGAGCTTCCTATCGATATCCTCCTGTCGCGATGTAATATCTTTAAGTTGCAGAAATATATTGCAACAACGCAATAGAGAAGTCGGGGTATTCTATAAACCAGAGCGGCCGAGTTGCCCGGAGAAAGGGAAAGAAAAGGCAGGCAGTCGGAGGGAGAAAGAGAGAGAGGGAAACAGAGATATCGGGTTCAGATCGGGCCAAGCAGTACGAGTTGGTTGATATTGAGAAGCAAATTGAATCTGAGCGTTGTCGTAAAAGATGGATATCAGCTGCACGCGCACATATACATCGTTCTTGCCCAAATATTGTCTACCAATTCGTTACCGACTTCGCTCCATCCGTATGTTCGCTGCAGAGCTTTATCAATCTCTCCAGATGTCCGACGGGATTCACATTGCGGGGAGAACTTCTGGACATTATTGCGAAGAAACTGGACCGCGAGAATGCAAGATCGATTGTTCCCAACGACCTCAATACATGGCGGGAGTGTCACTCCTGCGATCAAGCGCGATAGTGTCATTCGGAAAAGAAAGAGTGAGAGAGAGAAAGAGAGAGAGGGAGGAGAGAGAGAGGAGAGAGAGAGAGAAAATAAAGATATATTTTTATTTGAGGGACGTTAATTATGGACGCGACACGAAATATTTAATCCCTTACGCTACGATTAAATTTAAAAAATTTTGTGCCGAAAATATTTATTTTCTGTACATGCCGACACTAAAAGGAAAAAATCTCTTAATACTTGTTTGATGCGTTGCCGTGATATTACTTTTTTCAAAGGAAAAAGCCTGTGATTTAAAAGACGCTTGCATAGGAAAAATATACTTGAAAATATTTTAATAAATATGTACGAGGTGTTCTATTATACAATTAATATATAATTAAATATTTCGGAAATTAAGGATATTTCAGGAATTAATATAAAAAATTATTTCAGGCAAAAATTATAAAATTTCAAGAAGGAAAATTTTGAAACGTATTTACTTTCCGACTTTTTTTTACTCCGGTACTTTCATCAAAATGACCAAAGTTCTTATTTTTAAGAATTCTTATAAATTATTTTATAAATTCTTATGTTTAAGAAATTATACGATATTACTAACAAAATTAAAGTTAATATTGACAGAGCTTTTCAAGATTAATCTAAGATCAAATAAATTTTTTCGCTTTGAAATCTTGCAATTTTTGTACGAAATAATTTTTCGTATCTTCCTTAATTTTCGAGATGTTCTGTATTAATTAAAATGAGAACTAACTTTCTGTATGCCATATATGTTATATATACTTTTTCTCTCTTCCTTTTTTATTCCATGTATATAAAAGATTGCAGCAATAAATATATAGGAAATATACAAAATTTTTATTGTCACGCGTGCGCGCAAATCTGATAGGTTAATTACTTTTTTCACGCGTATATCGTGTAAATACATTCTTATAT
>NW_022639577.1:118347-134775 GCF_010583005.1 Odontomachus brunneus | reverse complement strand
TGTATGCAACGCATATAAAAGAATTTATATATATATATATATATATATATATATATATATATACATTACTTATAAGAAGTTTTTAACGTTCACAAATGTGAAAAATGTTTGCTAATTTACTATAGTTGGAAGAGACTGGAGCCAAATGGCACATTTTTCAGAATTTTGAAGTTATAACTTCTCAGACAACTCGTGGTGATTGACTATACAAATATAATAAAATATGATAGAAATAATCTTCCTCTATATTTTTATGGTCGCAATAATCCTATGAACCGTATATACCGAACATAATGCAACGTGGTCATCTTATCCTGGCACTGAATCAAGTTGACTATAGCAATTCAGAGTAAAAGAAGGTCATATATATATCTCGATTAGTAGTTCCGGAATCTTCGCGTGAAGTCCAGTTTGCCTTTAACAACCAATTTTACCTTGTTTTATATCCTATGTTTCAATTATTTTATGATTGAAAAACTTGCTTTTATTGCTTGAAACAATATATTAAACACTTGCAAGAAATTATTCTAACAACACGTCTTTAATGTTAACTTTACTCACTCACGATGGAAAATATTAATACACCAAATCCCGAGACGCTCGCAAATGTAATTGGCTGCTCCTAAAAATCTAGTTCTTTCTATTTTTAACTATAATATTAATTCGATTCCAATGGAACTCAGGAAGAAGTTCTTGTATTTTAAAAGGAACATTTTGCGATTTTGTTCCTTTCACAACAAGTACACAAACAAAGTACATTGCTTATACTTATACACTTTAGGCCAACTAGACCCGGTCTTTCCCGCATTAGAAATAATTATTATTTCGATATACGGGAGTTAATCAGTTAAGGTGCAATTTGATCGTCCGCATTGACTAAATTCCGCCATCGTTTTCATGAAACTACTCTCGCCACAATCATGCAATTATAATCGCGCTGATGTATTTTATGCGCGGCTCACGCTGGCTGATCCCGACGCGAGTGATCGCGAGCCATTATAAATAGATGTGGTATTCGAATATTCAAAGTGCGCTATACCGATGAATGAGGTACGGTTTACAATTAATTCGTAAAATATGAGATATATATACAGCAGTGCCGTCCGTTACGTACGCGAACGTTTGGGCCGATTCTGTATTTATATGTAGTATATAAAATTGGAAGAGTTATATAATATCGCGATCAATTTATTTCTCGTAACATTGTAATGCGTAAGAGTTAACCGTGTATTTGATGATAATCGTTTGAAATTTATTACCGCGCGCACATACGTTCGAAAATGATTTTATCTATCTCCCGTAATTTTACCGCGCGCGCGGCGCGAATATCTTATTGCATTAAATTTATTAATTACTTTTACGTGTTTTGTAACACCGCGTCGATCGTTGCCGGCGCATTGATTGCTCTACATTATGTATTATACTACTTTTAATGATGAATTCATGAAACGGCAATGTCAAACAATGCTTCGTCGAAATAACGACGTAATTTGCGCGAATATTTATTCGTTTTCGATTGAACATCGTGTTGTATGGGCTTTACCAACGGGCCAACGCGTGCAACACACCGTGAAGAACGAGACGGAGTCGGACGGTCGGACAATCTTTTTCGCAAAAATGTTCTGGCAGCATGTATGCATTTTTATTCAAACGCTTCGGCTCCGGATTGGACTCAGGTTCCGCTCGCGCCGGCGGGACGCGCTCTCAGCGATACGACTTTTTAATGGCCATTTTCGCGGAGCTTAGTCTAAGCTCGGTTGTTTTGTTGTAACGTGGCCGTAGCGTGTCCTGATTACACCTAAACCGCGTTTGCCACGTACAGATTGCTCGCTCGACGGCGATTATACGCGCGCGCGCTCGCGCCGGGGAAACTCCGCTCGCGGAATTTCCCGGCCAACATCTGCCTCTCTCGTAACGCGATATTTTAACACCAAAGGATCGGCGAGCGCTCGCTTGAAACGACGCCGCTTTGTTGACGTTAGAAGAGCCGGTTAGATACCCGTACTCATTGTCGCGTGCGAGACGGCCGTCGTGTAAGAGGATATCGAAATGGAAAACGATCGATTGCCGCGCGGAGTAAAGAACGGCATTCAGGCGCGAATAAATGACCAGCTGCATTATCGGAGGAGGAGGAGAGCAAAGTGCGAAATAGTAAACCGGATCCGTGCGACTGACAGCGTCGGAAACGATAGACTCTGACGTCACGTGTGAGAAATATGCATCGACTAATGACACAGGCGTGGTAACAGCCTGTGTTCCTGCACGCACTCAAGCGTCTTCTTCGGGGTTTTTAATCTTACGAGAACGTTCCCGTCGTCTTCATCGATTTCTACGTTGCACAATTTTTATCCCTTGAGACACTCGATGCTATAAATAACGCGCTTAACCCTACAGTCGTCGACATGAGATCTTTAAGAGAATATTATACTCAAAATAGTCTTTTCTTATATTTTACTTTCTTTGTATTTTATGTCTTTCTTATATTTTATGAATCCAAGAACCTAATTAAACGAAGAAAATATTTCAGTTCTCGACATAAAAGATGTAAAACAATTTTTTATATCGGGGTCTCTCAAGACTCGTCATGCGTCGACTCGTGCATCGAAAAGTAGCGCGACGACTGTAGGATTAACCGGTTCACTGGTGAACTCGAAACCAACGTTTCGTGCCAAAACTGGTGAGAACAAAAAATTTCGCATTTTACATGAAAGCTTATCTAATAAGGGGTTTTTTTGGTTAACTGATTACGAATTCGAGGTCAAATTTGTCCCGTTACCTTTTATTCTATGTATTCAAAACTAATATCCTTTATATCGTTCATTATATTTCCAGGGTCAAATTTTCTCTAAAGTCAATTCTGAATATATTTTTATATTGTTTCATTTTATAATTTATAATATAAAATTCATCATATTCCACTAGCTAATGACCCATACAGCACAAAATCTCTTTGGGGACGTCCCACAGATTTCCTGAGGGCGTAGAAACGTTCCCAGGACGTTCTCAGGACGTACTCTGGACGTCTCCTGGACGTCAATTTGTGCTGTTAGGGAACGGAGTATCCATGGAATCATACCGAATATCATATCGAGTTTGTTCCATATCTGTAATGGAATATCAAAGTTAGTCACTTGAAGCCGCTATATTGGATCCGTCATTTTAAATTTCTCAAATTTGACCTCGGATTCTTAATCAGCGATCCAAAAAACATGAGCGTAGTGAGTTTCATGTAAATCCGTTTGAAACTGGCGGAGATATACAGCGAACACATATATGTGTGCTTACCAGTTGTGGCACTTTTTTTTTCCTATACATATATGTGTGCTTACCAGTGAACCGGTTAAATATCTTCCACATGCCAAATATGCAGAGAATGCGTTCGATAACGTTCAGAACAGAGCTCAGCACATATTTCGGTCGATTTTCGACTTGTTTCGCCTATCATCATTCCCCTTACCTCATCGCTCTGCGTAGGGAAGAGCGGGCAGTAACACATAGAAGAAGATTGTCTCTATCATGTTTATGCAGTCAGTCACAACAATTAGTTGCCTGAGAAGTTGTAACTTCGAAATTCTGAAATATAGAGCCGCGTTCTCCCCTGATCAAGTCAAACTGAACGAAAAAGTTCTTTAGCATTTCGCAAATTACGTAGATTTTTAGTCACCAATTAAAGAAATTCTTCTCTTATGGGTTCATGATAACACAGGCTTACATGGTTTTGTTGATTGGGATCTGACAATGTTTTCTTACGTAATTTTTTGCGCTGAATCCGAATCCGGTTGCAGAGTTACTCTATCACGTCAGAATATTGAAATATCCTAACCTAAAAAAGCCATTTTTAACCATATTTTAAATTAAATTAAAAATTGAGAAAATATTTTTTTATCTCAAATCCATCAATGATATCATTTACTACTATACGGCCCTTTCACCTTCACTAGCCGGGTAACCCACCTTATCTTACCTTAGAGACTAGGTTTCTATGAGGTAAAGTTATCGAAATTTGAATTGGTATATCTCTGGAAAAAAATCACTTTGAGATGATGCAAAATGGATTTTGAAGAGGTCGTATAGTAGTATAAATGATACCGTTGACGGCTTTGTCAAAAAAATTGTTTTCAATTTTTAATTTAATTTAAAATATGGTTAAAACGGCTTTTTTGGTAGGTTTAGGTTAGGATATCTCGAAATCCTGTGACGTGATAGAGCAATTCTGCAGACGGAATTGGATTCAGCACAAAAAATTTTGCAAGAAAACATTGTCAGATCCCAATCAACTTTCAACACTTCTAATTTTACAAGCCTGTTTAATAAACCTTTCTAAAATCTGTGATGTATATATTTTAGAACTATTCTCAAAAAAAATTCTTTGTTAAAGATAACTATTATTTAAAAAAAAGAAAAGTGAACTGAATAAACGATTTTTCTAGCAGTAGAATGATATCTCTGTGTATAGGATAGTCTGTAAAGACATGTCTTAAACTTGTTTCCTGGTCTCTTAGCAACGGCAAATATAGATGTGCGAAAAGATCACGCGTAGCGTAGAACCGTGCCGTTCGTTGCTTGCAATGTTACACGCCTTCTGCTGTCATCCGATTTCCACCGTTGCTAAGAAATAAGCCCAAGATGTGTCTCTTTAGATTGTCCATAGAGCTCGTCCTACTGCATCGCATATATTCGCACGCAAAATAATTTTTTTTCGCTAATTTTGTTTCATAAATATTTCAATAATTATCGTGGCGTAGTTTACAAAATGTTAGATGATTTTTCTATTTAGTTTAAGGCTCCTGTATCTTCACCGCGGCCATCTTGATTAATAACGTCAACAGTGAGGAAATACTTATGCCTAAAATTCTTGCGAAATACGTCGAAATAAAAGATTGTGTCTATAAAATAATACACATGATTGTTTAAGCATATTTGTGCACAATATTCGGAAAACTTTACTTTTGTTCTAACAATCAATAAATAATCATAAAATTAATGTATGTAACTTTTTTCTTTAGCCTATTTTCCTTTATGATTTTATCACATTAATTTTACGGTTATTTATTGATTGTTAGAAACAAAAAGAAAGTTTCTGGAATATTTTACAAATGTACTCAATCGATCCTAAGGATCACTTTACGCACATATTGCTTTGTTTCAGCGGATTTTACAAAAATTTTCGGCGTATATTTTCTCGCTTCTGACGTCATCAATCGAGAGTTCTATGGCGAAAGACCAGCAGACCAGTCTTAACGAGCGTTACCTGCACACGAGCGCTCGGACACCTCAATTCAGATACACCCTGTGTATCGTTAATCGTCGACACATGTCAGAATATTCGAGCGCCTCGGCGATCGAAAAACGGTTGTCGGGCGTACATTTCTGCATTCTTTGTTTTCCATTACACCTTTTCCCTTTTGTTTTTCACGGCTACGTCGCGCCACGTCGCGCTTCCGCTGGGCGAAACATCGCGGGTCCGTGCAAAGCTACCGAAAAAGAGGAGAAAATTAGACTGCCTTTATTACTCACCCCTCACGTTCGACAAATACGGATGCAAATGTAAAACTGGTTCGGGCTCAGCCAGACCGGAAACCCGTTTCATTCATATTCATCCCGCTCGCGCGCCTGTATTGGTGTGACGTACCTCGCGAAATTTCTTCCATCACGACAGTCACATTCAATCAACAGCGAACGTACATATCTGGCCTGGGTGCGTATGGAGCGCGCGGGTGCGAGCGCGACCACATACACGCGCGATCTTGCGTGTACGCGCGTACACGGAGCTTACCACGTGCGGTTGTCTTCCCTCGCGAATATTTAGCAAAATATTTTACACATCGCGGGATTTTTACGCGTTATATTCCCACCCCCCTCTTCCCTTCTCCCTCCCACCTACCCTCCCGCCTTCCGAGCGAGGGCGTATATTTATTTCGCTGGTCATTATTGCAGTGACGACGTGCCGTATCGCGGCGGGCCCGAATATCAAATCGCTATATTAAACGGGCACCGCGCGCGCGCACGTTGACCCTGCGCGAAATTCGCCGATCGAAACTAAATCTCCCGCTTCGTGATTCCGCTTCGCGCTCGAGCCTACGCGAGTTAAAAATAGTTGGTCGTTAGAATTTGAATAAATTTATCCGGCAGTGCGGCGACTGAAAATATCGTTTATTTGTCCGGCTGACTCGAATGTGGCGTGCGGCGGGACGAAAAAGTTGCGAATTCGAAAATGGAATAGAATATTGTTATTCGGGAAGCTTGTCGCAAATACGGCGTGCCTTCGAAAATTTCCCACAAATCGGTGTTTATATATTGAAATATGCGGTCTATTCTGTAATAATCACGTCGTTTGTGACAGAGTATAAAAACGCATTACGCGTTTTTAAATCAGAGATTACTGATTTCATTATCATCGAAGAACGTTTATATTTGTAACGTGATTATTTGAATTCTGAAAGGGTAACCATTTTCAAATTTTTTAAAATATATCAATGATAGTAGTATTGGATAAGTGTCTGGCCTGTAGTAATAGTCATTACTTCAAATCTGTCTCTCACCTGAAGTTTGAATTTAAAGTTAAATCTGAATTCCTGAGTTGGACGATGTGATATGTGTCATATTATATCTGCAATCGCGCGATTCAACTGGAGAACTCACATTTATCTCCAAATTCGAATTTGAGATCTACATCAATTGTTGTTACTAAAGGATGCATTGGTCATATAAAAAATAATGCAGAATTTTTGAAAAATTTAGAGGTGCATCTGTATTGCATCTAAAAGTGATCATAAACAATTTGACATCAAATCAGAATCTGTATAAAAAATTATTTCACTTTAAAGTATAAATTAAACAAACATAATGATATCAAATGACATTTTAATGACGCATTAATGAAGTCTCTAATATTAAAAATATGTTATTAATACATAATTTTATGTCATTCCGTTACTTGAAAGTATATTAAATCTTGCTATTGTGGAAATATATATTATCTTTAGTAAAGGAAAAGAAGATGAAAAATAATGACAAAAGTTCCTTTTTGTGTACATGTACTTTAAGTTTTCAAAATGATTCAAGTTTTATTTTAGGAAGTTTAGTTTTATTTCAGAAATAAAAGTTTAACAGTCAAAAATAAAATAAACTATAAAAATAAATAAGCTATAAAAATATTATGCTAACGGAAAAATACAACTATATTAAAAGTCACCATCTAGCGTCTCACACAAATATCGCAGCAAAACACATACATACAATGCGTTTTTACATGCGAAATAGAGATAATAACATATTTCTAATTTTCAGTGACTCTTTACGAAGATTATATGAGCAATATATAATTAAATTTGTCTCAAATAAGTTAGTCAGATTTGAATTTAAGTCTGTGTTAACAGTCGTCATCTGAAACGTACCTCATGTGAAAAATTCAGATTTTTATTCAGAGCTAGATCCAAATATTTCCGTTAAATTATGACATACGTAACATTTATACTTATAACTGCGATTAAAATAAAAAATTCTGAGCTCTAATTTGAATATCTCATTTAAGATGAATTTTAAGTAATAACTATTAAGGGTATATCATACTTGAACACTTAATCGATACAATAATGACATTCCTTCGTAAAATTTATGTCGTATTAATTGTACAGAATAACAAATACTTTTACGTAATAAAAGTACGTGCAAAAATAAGTTTGAGTATTATTTAATATGTAACAAAATCATAAAAAATTTCACAATTGTCACCTCGAGTTGTCAGTTAGTGTAAATATTTGCCTGACACAAAAAATTCTGCAACTTTTACATATCAAACGTGTTTTCTTCGTTTATAAACATTTCAGAATATTGCTGTATTTTTACAGGTAAATTTAGAAAAGTTTGAAAATAAATAAAAAGTTTGCAGAAAGATTTTTATATGCGCACAGTTAGATTTTTCGTTAACATAGTCAGTAAGAACTTATCTAAGATATATATAAAATTTCTACGTGTAAAAAAATATGAAAAAGATAGTATGATCCTGTTAGTGATTATCGCTTCTATGTTGTTGACATTTTTGGAGTTCGCCATTGACTTCGACATCCCTTTAAAGGGATTTCATAACTTTGTCAACAGAATACTGACATTTTTCTGCAAAGTTTACGTCGTAATAGTTGTACAGAATTACAAATGCTTTAACGCAATGAAAGTACGTGTAAAGGCAAATAGGAGCATTGCTCAGCATGTGACGAAAACGAAAAGAATTTTAAATGTAAAATCTCCAGCTGTCAGTTAGCATAATATTTGCCTAATCCAAAAGTTCCGCAGCTTGTACGCACGAAAGTGTGGGTATTCCAAACAGAAAAATTTTGAACAACATTGTTGTACCTTTGCATCTGAATTCAGAAACTTAAAAATATCGAAAAAGTTTGCAGAAAAATGTTTACATATGCGTGGTTATGTTTTACGCTGAATATGGTACGACAAAGCGACTTACACACATTTATGTAAGTTCTGTATGTACAAGAAATACGAAAAAGATAGCATGATTGTGAAATGACGATCATTTCTGTGTTATCGACATTTTTTGAGTTTGTCATCGACTTTAAGGGGATGTTTGAGTCAATGACAAACTCGAATAATGTCGATAGTGCAGAGACGATCGTCACTAACATAATCACGCTATCCTTTTCGTATTTCTTGTATATACAGAATTTACATGAATGTGTGTTACTTTGTTTTACCATATTCAACGAAAAACCTTACCAAATATGTGTGGAAATCTTTCTGCAAACTTTTTCGATATTTTTAAGCTTCCAAATGCAAATGCGAAGGTAGAGCAATGTTTATCAAAATTTTTCTGTTTGGAGCATCCACACTTTCAGTATATAGAAGCTGCGGAACTTTTGGATTAGGCAAATATTACGCTAACTGACAGCTTGAGATTTTTCATTAAAAATTTTTTGTTTGTTTTTATCACATATCGAGGAATGCTCTTATTTATTTTGCACGTACTTTCATTGCATAAAAGCATTTGTAATTCTGTGTAACCAATACGACGTAAACTTTGCAGAAAAATGTTAGTGTTCTGTCAGTAAAGTTTTCAGCATCCCCCTAATGCGGGTTTTAGATCCGTATTAATAGTCGTTACATGAAATTTGTCCCACGTAGGTAGTCAGATATGAATTTATTGTTAGATTTGAATATTTTATTTAAATCATATAACATATCATTACATCATATAACACGACGTTACATTTGTAATCGTGATTCAATCGAAAAATTCACATCGATCTTTAAATTCATATCTACTTATTTTATTTGAAGCAAATTTCAAGTAACAATTATTAATACGAGATTTTTGAGTTACATGTGAGTTTTTCAACTAATAAAATCGTAATTACAAATGTAATATCGCGTATATTATTTAAATAAAACACACACCTGACTCACACCTCTAAATTCAGATCTAAGTTTCTCAAGAATATCTGAATATTTCAAGTAACAACTATTAATAAACTAAGAAAAAAGCAATTAAGTTGACAAAATCGCCAGTTTGCCGTCTTCACAAAAAAAATTTTGTGTCTATTGAATTACTCATTAGTGTAACAGTAAGTTGCGTTGATGTAATTACTGATCAAATCGCAATCATTAAATCAATTGATAACTCGTTGCAGCAATGATATAATTCGTTAAATCGACTAGAGGGTCGCTTGAATGAATTTTATTCGTTCACGCAAAGTCTCAACCACTTAATTCAACCACTTTAAATTGTTGAGAAAGAATCTACAAGATCGCATTTGGAGTACTCGATTGAAAATTCGGAATTTAATTAAGTACCATTTTTCCTCTAGAGAGAAAAAGAGAATTCGATTCGTCGTATATTGTAAACATATTTTTCACCATGCACGCTCTCGTGGGCCGCGTTAAACGTGGTTATCGATAAAATGCATAAATTATCGGCGGCGTCTCCGCGAATGCTGAAAAATTCAATCAGCACTGTTCGGAATTAGGTAAATACAGCAGAGCCATTCACCGAAGTCCAAACGCATCGGGATGTATTCCGCGCAACGCTTTGCCGCCTTCGGGAGGTCTAAAAGCGAGCTTCCCTGTAATTCTCGCTGATCCAATTACGGTAACGCGGGGAATAAGTTAGCGCGCACGGTGGCGAGGGCGGTACAAGTGCGCGATTTCTAAACAAAGCACGAACCTGGAAGCGGCCAGCACTCCGTATCGTCCATTCTTAAACCGCATCGAGCCGGCTAATTTTAAGTCAAATAAAAGAGTTCCCAGCGTGTGCATCCCGCCCGTGCGCCCTCTTTATATATCCTTAGTGCGCGCCAAAGTTTTTCCCGTTCCGAATGTTAGTCCAAGATTTCGCCGCCCGACACTCCGTCGCTCAACGACACATCGTATAAGAGCG
This sequence comes from Odontomachus brunneus, assembly GCF_010583005.1. NCBI lineage: Eukaryota > Metazoa > Arthropoda > Insecta > Hymenoptera > Formicidae > Odontomachus > Odontomachus brunneus. The sequence goes on along the minus strand of NW_022639577.1, from coordinate 124,388 downwards.
CTGCGCATTTTTTGCGTACTGCGATTTAACAGCTAGTGATCCGACATTTATCGTCTCCACGTGGGAGATGGAAAGGGGACGGGAAAATAAAATGGTCAAATGGACTGTTCACACAATCGCGCGTTTCCCTTTTTCCACTTGCGAGATGGATAGTGACTTGTTAAATCGAAGGAAAGGGTACTCTATTGGAACATTTCAAGAATTAAGTCTAATCTTAATCCTTCAATAGGCGCGTGTATTATGCACTTTAAGCACTTAATCCTGCACTTTCTACAATGTTCCGCTCCCCATAGGCGAAGTTAATTTTATCTTATCTTCAAAACAACTACGAGTAGTTTGTAACATTGACGGAGCAACATTGATTCGTCCACCCCTTCTTAGAAGAGATTGAAAAGGAGAGGGTTTCATTCTCACTAGGGGGAAAATGATAATATCGCAAAAGGCGATGGTCTACGCCATAGACTTATAAAATAGACTGCATATTCTTACGGGACAGCTGATGATAAGATTAAAGATGAAATATATGCTAAGTTAAATGCTTTCTCGTATAGTACTCTAGGAGCAGGAGATATAAGAGAAACAAAAGAAAAAGTAAAACATAGCGAAAGAAAGAGGGAACACATTGATCATCGTTTCTCCTTTTTCGTTCTTCCCATCAAAAACATACTTAAAAACAAAGAAGATATCTTACTCGTTATTGTCTCTTTCTTCCTAATGTTGACTTTATTCTTTCTGCGGTAGTCTATCCTATATATTTATACTACACACTCTTACAGGAAAACAAGACTGAAGGATAGAGATATATTAAGTCAAATGCTTTCTCTGTCATCTAGTATTCTAGGAGGAAGAAATGTAGGAGAAATCAAAGAGAGAGTAAAATATAGCTAAGAAAGAAGAGGTTCATTAATAATGTGATTGATACTCATTTTTCTCCTCACCAACTAGATTAAAGATATTCTATTCCCTATTTTTTTTTCTTTTACTAATGCCAATTTCATCCTTCCTACAGAAATGCGCAGTCTATTCTATACAGTGCGTCTGACAATTTTTTATATATCCGTTGTGTGTAAGTAAAACTCAATACTGAACACAACATTCCTTTATCATTTTGCAAACAACAATGTAAAGTCTGAACTAATTAATGAATAAAGAAGTTACAGGTAAAGGACTTTTTGTTCAATTTAATCAGCTCTACCTACAACGAGCGTGTCAATAATTGTCAGACATCCTGTATATCTATGGACACCCGTAAAGCACGTGCTCGTTGTTAAGTGTTAAGGGGAGTCGATGACGAACTCGAACAATGTCGATAATATAGAGACGATCGTCACTAACATAATCACGCTATCCTTTTCGTATTTCTTGTATATACAGAACTTACATGAATGTGTACTGCTTTGTTTTACTTTATTCAACGGAAGACCTAACTATATATGTGTAGAAATCTTCCTGCAAACTTTTACGATATTCTTAAGCTTTCAAATGCAGATGCGAAGGTAGAACAATGTTCTTCAAAATTTTTCTGTTTGGAGCATCCACACTTTTGGTATGTACAAGTTGCGGAACTTTTGGACTAGGTAAATATTACGCTACAGCTTGAGATTTTACATTTAAAATTGTTTTTTCGTTTTCATCACATATTGAGCAATACTCCTATTTATTTTTGCACGTACTTTCATTGCGTAAAAGCATTTGTAATTCTGTATTTTCTACTCCCTATTTCTTTCTTATGCTAATGCCAATTTTAACTATAAGACTGACACACACACATATACATTTTATACTAAGGGATAAAGTTGAATACAGTTAAGCTTTATGTTATTCTATGACTTCATGAAATGTGATAAATAAATAAAACCGATACGACGTAAACTTTGCAGAAAAATGTCAGTGTTCTGTTGGTAAAGTTTTCAGCTTCAGCATCCCCTTAAGTGTTAAGGAACATTTTTATCGTAGTCAAATTTTAAGATATATTGTTTCCTATAAAGATTACTATAGATTATTATAGATAATTATAGATAACGAAAATATCGAAAAGCCGAGATTAATTAGATAGCTGATTTCAAATTAGTCCGACTGCACTCACTTATCGTGTGCAACTACCGATATCGAGTTGCAATTATTTGTCTTTGGTATATGTGCAATAACATACGTCGCAATACATTTACGTTGCAGCTTCCGTATACAAAGTATAAATTACATTTTACATTGATAAATAATATTTACAGGTTATATTAATAAATAATATTGATAAATAACATAATATTTGCAGAAATATAAGGAATATTAATGGTTTTATAATAGAAAGAAGAAAAGAAAGAAACTAAGTAAATGATTTCCACTATGTTTAATTTTAATGATCATATCAAATGCCTCCGCATTGATATAGTTTTTTTCCCACTTCTCTTCTTTCCCTATCTATTATAATAATCAATTCACGCATATATTCATTCGTTAATCAATTGACTTCAAGACTATGTTAAGATTTTTTTACCTTTTTATGTGTTTGAAATTTCTTTTTTCTTTTTTTCTTTCTAGTGAATCTATCTTGTCAGTAAATTTTAAAAGAAATGTAGAAGAAATCAAAGAGAGAGTAAAATATAGGTAAGAAAGAAGAGACTCAGTAATAATGTGTTTGATACTAATTTTTTGTTCTCCTTACCAACTAGATTAAAGATATTCTACTCCCTATTTCTTTCTTTTACTAATGCCAATTTTAACCATGAGACTGACACACACACACACATATACACACATATTTTATGCTAAGGGATAAAGTTGAATAGAGTTAAGCTTTATGTTATTCTATGACTATGTTATTCTATGACTTCATGAAGTGTGATAAATAAATAAAAATTGAGAAAGATTGAAATTATGTACGACAATCATGTTGCAAGTAGAAGAAGAGGATAATGTTTATAATTTAGGATAAGTGATTCAATAAATTTAAAATTAATTTTTAATAAAATATATCCACAACGTATGTATATATGTTGCGTTATTCAAGCATATAAAATGAGAGTGCCAGGGTTAACGATGGGTATTAAAACCACCGACCACTCGGGAACATTGTGGAACGATTACAACGTTCGCTTCGATTTGGCGAATTTGCCAGTTCATCCAGCAAAATATCGAGCAACAAAGCTCGCGACGTACAGAATTTATGAGAATATTCGTAACGCGTTACAGCACGTATCGCGTTACGGCGCGATTGAAGAGCACAAAGCTCGCCACGCTGCAACAACGCTCACGCGTATTACAACGGTTAGTCTCCAGCGTCAACCCGTTTCCCGTGCCGCGTTTCGCCGCATAAATAAACATCCGTCATTTTATATATCATTTGCGTTCGGTAACGAGTCCGGAAACGTTGTTGCCGGCGCTCGTCGCGAGATGAAACGTGGCTTTAGCGCAGTGACGACGACGACGACGACGACAACGACGACGACGACGACGAAAGACTTACGATCTCGCCCCGTTTTTATTGCGGCACCACGTCGCCACGTGCAACCTCCCCGCGATACGTGTGTATGAATACGAACTTCGACGTACGTACACGTCGGCCATAAATCCTCATAAACTTTATACCTCCTTAATCCTCGAGAATTAAGGGGCATATGTCGCCGCGAAGCGAATTGTAAAAAATTGTCGAAACCCCCTTCGCTTGCGCGCACGCACCTCCGCCCGCGCCCCCTCGGGGTCCGCCCTTTCCACCCCTTCGTCGGGGCCATTTCCTATGGTCACCCTTCTTGCTCGCGTCCCGCAGCCGCGTTTCCATGGTGAGCCTCTGTCCCTATGCTCTCGCGTCACATCCGTTTTTACGGGCTCCTGCATCCAAACGAGAGACGACGCGCGGGATATACCCGCGCCTGCACACGCTGTACACGGGGGTGTTCTAAGGAAGGTCAATCCGAGTGTCGTTTCCTCTGTCCCTTTTTCTTCGCCTAATTTACATAGAACTCCCCGCTGGGGAATAACTCGACGGAGCGTTCGATTATCGAGATGCGCACACAAAGAGAACGGTTTCTTCGGATTCGATAAATTTTATTGAATCCAAAGAAATTTACCTATTGAAATTGTCCAAATAACCCAATCTTTTGTGCAACAAATACAATTGGTTGGCTTTCCAAGGGATTTTATCGTTTGGTTTAGAAAAGAAGATTGTCTCTCACTTGACTCTTTCATTCTATTAAAAAAGTTCAATAATTCTATTTAAATAATCTTAAGATTATATATATATTTCTTTTTTTGCCTTACCCGAGTCGAAATTCTGATTCCACTTTCGACCACGGTATTCAATAACGCTTATTCCGATATATACTCTCTGCACTCTGTACTAAATTCGTTTAATTCTATTTAACCCACTAACTTTGCCAATATGTTCTTTTCAGAATTTTTACCACTCATACAGAAATAGGTCGTTAATTCTAGTGTTAAGTCGGTAGTTTTAGTGTCGAGTCAATAATTCTAGTGTTAAAAGAACAAATAATACGAGACGAATTTTATTTTGAACTCTACACATGAGACTTGCAAGCGACAATGGAACATGTGCGTTACGTAGGCTTTAATTACTACACTTTAAATATAATGAATGAATTTTCTCATCAGCCCATACGTCGCTGTTGGATCCTCGCCAGCGACAACGTCAATTCAAACAGTGAGTCGCGCGGACAGCAAGTCGAAGTAAAAACCGCCCTGATTAAGGTCTGACGTGCTAATTAACGCGACACGACGTTATCGCGCGTAACTCCCGGCTGTACTTAACGCTCGGTGTATTATTCGGTGTATTAATCGCTATTTAACGCTCGGTGTATTAATACAATATTGGAACAAGTTAACGCCGTGATACGTACACAGCGGTCCGTCACTATGCATGCTTTTGTCCCGATAAAAAATTCGAAATTCGTGACGGCAAATTTACGCTCTTACGCAGAACTGCACGCATAATTAAATAGAAAGTTCGCGGGTTGCACGCTAATCGTTGCGTACGCGATCTTAACGCGGGAAATATGCGGAAAATGAGAAGCAAATTTGCTTCGATATCACAGAGATAGACTTTCCATGATTATCACGATGTGAATAAATCGATAATAGAAACTTTACAATTTTTTAAGTTGTATTTATGAACATGCTGTATTTAATTGATCATTATCTTTTACATAATACATATATTACATTATTTTTAACACTAGAACTATTGACTCAACACTAAAACTACCGACTTAATACTAGAATTAACGACCTATTTCTGTATAAGTGGTAAAAATTCCGAAAAGAACATATTGGCAAAGTTAGTGAGTTAAATAGAATTAAACAAATTTAGTAGAGAGTATGTATCGGAATAAGCGTTATTGAATACCGTAGTCGAAAGTGAAATCAGAATTTCGACTCGGGTAAGGCGAAAAAAGAAATACATATATATATATACTATTTTGAGCAAATTTTGATCATTTTTTTCGTCTTTCTATTTCATCATTAGGTATGATATAAGTTAAATTTGAGTGTCATATAAACTACTCATTAAATATGAATGTCGTATAAACTATTCATGAAAGATACAGTTTTTATAAATTGAGTAAAATTGCTGCCAAATTTACATACTATATCTTAAGTAATTTTATCTTTTTCGTGAATATCTATTTGCATAATCATTTCTTGTGATGCGACACGAGAAAGCGACATTAGACGTAAACAATTTTGCAAGAATAGCGTTCATCGATAAGGGATTAGATCGAATACATTCCAGACGCGGACCAATTAATTACAGGGGAGCTACCGTTTTGATTATACGTGATTAATAAGTATTGTTCACTAATTTCCCATTTGCCGGATATATGTACCCTTAACTGGGACAGCAGACGATACGCCGTAATTAGGACACGAGCCGGGCTGGGTGTACCTGCCATATTTTACGTTGTATTACGTCGACTCGCCGTCGCGCGCGCGTCGCAGTGCATCGCGGCGCATCGCACTGCATCGCCACCGTATAACGCTGTAATGGCGAGTGAGAGAGAGAAAGAGAGAGAGAGAGAGAGAGAGAGAGA
>NW_022639577.1:95044-117493 GCF_010583005.1 Odontomachus brunneus | reverse complement strand
GAGAGAGAGAGAGAGAGAGAGAGAGAGAGAGAGAGAGAGAGAGAGAGAGAGAGAGAGAAAGAGAGAGAGAAAGAGAGGGAGGAGGGGGGGAGAGAGCTTCGCGCGAATGCAACGTCCATTTCTCCATGGACAAACGCAATCCCAAGTTCATGCATCCGACATGTTATACGTTACGAACGGAGCCTTACAAATACGGTACATAATATGTCGTGATTACGCAGCGTGAATAAACCCGCGTTACAAAGTAGACCGCACCGGAAGAGCGGGTGTTTCGCAGTTTTGTTCCCGTCGTCGTGGCGAAATCCACGGCGTGATAGCTCGCGAACTTTCCTAACGACGCGAGCGTTTCGCGTCGCGGCGAATTTGTCATCATCCTTACAATGTGGATTTGATCGTACACGTCCGAAAAATCATTCGTTGCCGCGGTGACCGTGCTCGACGCTGCGTTTAGTTAATGTCGGAGAATGATGTCGCACGCCGGCAAATTACCAAGTGTATCGTCACGGTCGGAAAAGTCCATTGCGCCGGACAGCTTGGGTAAATACGCCTGTCGCGCGATGAGCAAACACGAAAAAGAGTATTTTTTTGGAGATCAAAGGTACGCGCTACATTTCAACTAACCGAATCTCTTTAGTGTATGCGAAACGATACTTCAAACACGCGCTTACAACATAGGCCCGAGGCCCTTTCACAAAAAAATATGATGACACGCGCTTTGTAGACGTTTGAGCGAAGTGCTGTTTTGAACGTATCCCGCGAGGCGGCAGAAACGGCTGCTGATTTGTTTTCATAAAAGCCAAATGCACCGGGATTGCTCGGAATCGTTACTGTCACTCGGTAACCGGAAGAGTTATGACGTTGTTGACGTAGCCGAATGGGCTTGCGAGGCGGGGCGAAATTCTCGCGCACCCGGATTCGACATCAAAGTTCGACTAAGTTTGTTTGTCGCGTTATCTAACGAAGGTATTTGCATCCCAGGAATTTCCGTAATTATGTATATCTAATTAGCCATTGTCCCATCTTACGCAATCCAGTGTTTCACGCGCGCGCGCGCGCGAGCAGCATCCCGAGTGTGGACGCGCCAAGCGTTTTGGGGAATAATTAATTTCTGCGAGTAATACGGGTAGTTACAAATAAATTATGAGAGGTATTGTAAAGATTGACGTTTCTCTACGTCCCGAATTATTAATGCAAACAACAACGTCGCGTATTACATATTACATATAATGTAATGTGTGTGCCAAATTGGTCATTCAGTTAAATTAAGAGAACGGTCTCGATCATGAGCCGAATCGCAATTTCGGGACTCAAAGTTGGTTTATTAATTAACTTTGGCAAACTTTAATTAATATCATTTAAACTTAAAACAATGTACGTTATAGTGAAAACGTAGTAAATATTTTGTTATGGTTATTTCTAGTTATATTTTGCAATTATATCCTGAAGTTAAATTCACAAACGCTGTTCGTAGGAATAAAATTTTTAAGTATCATTTGTCCTACCGACTCTTTAAATTTATGAGAATACTAGGAACCTAATTTTGCTATTTAAAAGAGAGACCAGGTATAAAATTGTGACCGAAGCCAATTACTTCGAATAAAATTACTTAGAATAAAGAAAATTACTTAGAATTAAATTTATCTAAGAGTCAAACATGCGCTTTGTTCGTATATTTATCGTGTAAGGAACAATAGAAATGAAATCGCAAAATATTTCTTTTAGAACATGAATAATTTCATTACAGTCGGAACAATAATACTATAGTTTAATATTATAGTTAAAATAATATATATAGTTACAATAATATTATAGTTAAAAAAGAAAAAAAACTTATTTAGGGACAGCCAAATATATTTGACTTAACATTCTCTATAGTGAGTGAATAAACTTAGGTGACGTGATATTATTTAGAATAATAAAGTAAAAATAAAGTTTTTTGCAAGTGTATGATACACTGTTTTGGACAATTTTTATCTATAGAATATTGAGATCGAATATCTGGTGAAACGAAATCACTATTTAAGAGCCAACAAGGCTGTGGACACTTTTCGCGAAGACATTGAAACTACTAATCAGAATATATATTTTATACGTGCCTTTCTCACTTTCACTAGCTAACTTGTATCAAGGTAAAATGGCCACGTTATAGTATATTTTTATTTCGATTATTGCAGAAGAAAATACAGTTTTCAGGATCATTGTGGGCACAAAAGTATAGAGGAAGTTTATGTTTATTGTGTTTGTACAGTCAATCACAACAATTAGTTATTTGAGCAGTTGTAACTTCGAATTTCTGAAAAGAGTGCCATCTAGCTCTAGGCGCCCTACCATTAGGCTATGTTGGCTAAAACAATATGAATATGGACATTATTTAACAATTGGGTATCATATAACCATAATTAGAATTTAGACATTAGAGATGTGTGAACTATTCGAATTCAAATCGAATACGATCGAATCAAGTGAAATTCGATTCGATTCGAATTTGAATCCCTATGTTTCGGATCCGAATAATTTGAAAATTTCAAATCGAAAAGATTCGAATATGAATCGCGCACATTAGCATTAACAAAGTACTATTAAAGACATCCAGCCTTACGGGAATTAGCATGACTTGCTAAAAGTTTTCTGTATATTAATATTTTCTTCAAAAATATTAAAAGAAGATAATGGCTTCTAGATAAACTCTTACCGACAACTGTCGGATCAATATGTGTCGTTGCGCAACTTTCAAAAGGACCGATATGTGCATGCACCTATACCAATCTGTGTTGTACCTGAGCGCGCATACTTTACACTGTAAAAAATTTGTGTAAAATTCATGATGTAATCATGAGACCAAGTTGTATTATAATTGTAAATTTACACACGTATCAAAATGTGTCTTTCGTCCATATAAATATATATTTATGCGATATACGTTTACGAATTACGTTGCGATATTTACATCTATAATAGTTGGTCTTAAAATTATCCACTATAATAGATGTAATCTTACGCAAATTTTTTATAGTGTAGCCACTATAATTGGTCAACTTTAATCGTTCATAATTTGAAAAATATTATAGCCTCAACATTTTTGCATTAGGATTTTTTTCTTCAAATTAGGAAATCCGCCCTTAAGAGATAATGCGGTAATGATGGGACACCCTGTATTTCTCTTATCTTAAAATTAATTGATATTATATGATCAATGTTATCTCTCTCTCTTTCTCTGAAGTCACATTTTTCATGTTAAATTCAATGATTATGTTGATTAAAAATTCTTTCAACGATTTGATTCGATTTCATTCGATTCGGGTGAACTTTCATCGATTCGATTCGATTTGAATTCGAAATTAAAATCTGAGATTCAATTCGATTCGACATAAAAAATCTTTGATTCTCACATCTCTATTAGGCATAATTATCTTTTTCTTTTTGACATAGAATCAATTAACTTTAAACTTAATAACCTGCTATGAAACTTTGATGTTTGTTGCTTGTATTGTTATTAGCAATTCCCTTTTTAATGTTTGATCGACAAATTTATCTGATTGAATGCAAATATATCTCTAATTTTAAATAACTCGTAATTAATTTATACATGGAGAGAAATTATTCGGTAAAAAATTAACAAACGGATATTTCCGATGAACAAAATACCGATGAATTTTTATATCCGATCAGAAAACATCCGATAAAAAATATCGGTTCATAATTTTTTGATCGGCTTATCCGATGAAATGCCATTATGATCGGAAATATTCAATTAAATTTAATCGGATATCTTCATCAGACATAAAAATTCATCGGAAAATTTATATACGTTTATTAATTTTTTATCGGATAATTTATCTCAGTGTAATGCTTTCGGTTATATAATCCCTTCACAGATTTCCACGATTGTACGTGTCGATTTTCCGAGGCCTCGTATTTAAAACCCCGACGTGTCCATGAAAGGTGTTTTCGTGCGGCGTTAACGACGGCTATCGGCACCGATATCGAATGCCGAAGTTTCAGCAGTAGTAGGTGCAGTCCGGTAATCAGTCTCGCTCGGCCGAGTAATAAATTTTACCACAATGGTGTACCGCGCGTGCCACGTGACCTCGATCCTTCCCCGCCGTCCACTTCTCAGCACTTCCCCCATAATTCATCGGCCATTTTATCGTGCCGTCGAATATATATTCGCGAAAATCCACGGTAATCGGTCCCCCTCGTAATTCCCATCGTGACACTCGATGGAAGAGACGCGACCAACCGATCGAGCAGCCGGTCAGCCTGCCGGCCGACCCTTCTCGGCGAGGGCGCGGGAGCTTCGCCGGTGCGGCGAGCCGTGCTCAGATTGGGATCCGGTTTTAGATTCGACCGGGATTTAGATCATTATCCGTCGACGGGCCTTGGGAACACATCACCACGCCGCGGCGCACGTTGTGTTCTTTGACGCGCCGCAAATCCCCGCGCGAAACAATTAACCCTTTGCACTGCGTCGTCGTCGTCGTCGTCGTCGTCGTTGTCGTCATCGTCGTCGCTCGGAACGCGCGCATGGCCCGGGATGAACGATATGCCGGTGAGATAGAATTTTATACGCGTGAGTGTCGTTTCTGCATTCGTTACAATCCTTTGTGACAACGAATGTTGCGCGCTTATGATATTTTTTCCACGGCGTTTCAAGCGTATCGCATTTAAGCGCGTTTAAAGACGCGGTGATGACTATCCGACTGTTTGGTGTCAGAATATTTGCGATTTTGGAACAATGTGCTAAGGAATGTGGTACATTATAGACTATTTTTTGGTTTTGGACGAAGAATCCGAACTTAAATGCAATGATTGCGTCAATAACTGTCAGAAATGTTACTCTTTTGACTCATTTTATGTCATCTTTATGTCAGGATTATTCATATTTACTTCATGCATATCTCATGTTATAATTATTTATTAATTTAAATTAATTATCAAATATAGTACAATCTTGCAAGTTTGTTCCTTGATAAACTTCCATGACGATTACAGTACGTGATAACTAATTTTTGATCAATTTATAGCAACTTTATGTACATATAGGGAGTTAAATAGATTTGCCTGAAACGGACTACAAATTTATATAATGCCGTGACTTAAATTCTTTATTATAACAATGTCACAATATATTTGTTATGCATATACCTCACATTTACCTATTTTCTATTTCGAATAAAGGAATACTCAAATTTAAAGCGAATCTTCAAATAAGAAAAATATTTCCAAATAGCTAACTGCGATTTTTCAAATTTAATCATATCACTAATAGATATACTTCAACTAATATGTTAGATTTATCGATTAAGAAAAAAAAATTTTTGAATTTTATCTTAGAAAAAGTTTCAACAGGAAAAGAATAAAGCGACTTCTCTTAACACTGTAAACAACTTTTTGGTGGCACTTTTGATGGTTGATAACTTTATTGATGACTTTATGGTTATATTTATTTCACTTGCCGATAAATCGCAGCAGCTATTTGAGGAATCAATCTTGTTTTATATTACCACTCTATCTCATATTACCATCTTCTCCCTTAAGACGGATAATTTTACGGTGCAATTTTAGTCGGATCAGACGGCTGCGCGCGAAGAAATCTTTGAATTATAGGTTATTTGATATTATGGTATAATGCGCCGAGATTAACCCGCATAAGAATTCATGGAAGTAGGTCGATGAAGTAAGACGGCGGCGATCGATACGATAGATCGGCGAAATTTCGATAGAATGAGTAATTGGAGCGCAAAGGTAGCCCGATTACAGCGTGGTATAGAGAATCGGTGAGGTACTCCAAAGCGAGGAACTACTTTCGTAGAATGTTAGAACAACAGTCATCAATAAGGGACTATCGGCGAAAGCGAGGAATTATCAATGGTAAAGTATCATCAATATTACTAGGGACAAAGGGACATGCAGATTTATGCGAGTCAGTTTGTTAACGATTAGAAGCGCGACAAAAACTCCAAATAATGTACTACTTGCATCTAATTTACGCGTTACGAGATGCAGCCTGTTGTTTGTATTAACATTTCACGCACGCAATAATTTTTTTTTTTGAGACATACACAGAAAAATATCATTCCAATGTTAAAAGAAACGATTGCACAGTTTACTCTCCTTCTTTTGAGAAATAGTTAGTGAATAATATTTTCTTGATAATAACCTTAAAATACATTTATCACAGATTGTAGAAAAGCTCATTATCTCATTATATTCAAAAGAAGAATTTATTGTAGAAAAGCTCATTATCTTATTATATTCAAAAGAACAATTTATTCTCTTTTTACAAGAATATTATAAAAACTTAACTAAGAAAAACTCGTCTACTTTATGTATTAAGTAACTTGAATTTTTTTTTTAATTTAATATTTTTTATTTAGATGCTAAATTTACTAAGATTCAGAATATATTTTAAATAAATTTAATGTTTGTGGTGGACAGATTTGCGGATATATAAACTTATATTTTGAAAAATCGTGTTCAGCAGCCGTAGGAACTTCTAATTGCATCTTGCTTCAATAATGAAACATTTAGGGACTCTAATATAACAAAATATTTTATGACGTGAGAAAATGCGTTTTTGCCGTACTTTCAACAAAATTTAAAATGACAAGAATTTTCGTCATTTAATGCTAAAAGGTTAAAAATGGCTTCTCATAATCGTTGCTTTTTTTTGACACAATGTTACATTTTGAAGTGTAAATATACGCAAATTTATTGCAATATACATATATAATATACATTTTGGGGTGTAAATATACGCAAATATACGAAATATTTGCGAATGTAACACCGACTGTAATAATGAACAATTTCTGATAGCAGTTGAAGCATATAACAGTTAATTCGTGAAGATCTGGCAATTATTGTATGCGCTATGTTTATCTTTATGTATCTTAATTAGTCATTTTTTAAAGGATGAAATAGTTAATTAACCTTAGAGATCTATGAGCAATATATAAAAAAACACTTTTCAACAAAAATAAATCGCTTTCGAAAACTTCAAAAACTTCAAGAAATGAAATAATTTTGACAATATTCTTATGTGCCTATAATCCTATTCTAATATTCTAACGATATTAGAAGTAAAAAAACTGACTGATTGAATCAATAATCATATTTCTTTTATTATTTATCTTCCTACAGTTATATAGTTAGTTATCTATTTAATTTGTCTTTGTCGCGCCGATTTCTAATGGCAGTCACTGCCAAATGTGTCGTAGCGCGAGAAACAATTATTTCTTGATGGATCTTGAACATTACGCAAGTTTGATTGATATTCTTTCGCGATAATGTCAAAACCGTGTATCATAAATCATATTTATAAATACTCAGCTTTGTGGAGCGTTTTCGTGTTACATTAACCATTATTTCCTCAATAATCACGGATTAACTATTAATAACTTTGATAAATGAAGAACGTCGACTTAGTAGTTGTTTTAGATATTTAACAGGATATTTCCTCCTTGACCCTCAAATTAATAACTTTCTAGAAGTTGGAATTTAATTAGAAAAACGACAAAGTCCTTCGCGCCGACCTAATAATTTACTCTGCCGCGTTTTGCTCGAGCAAGCGCTGATTAAGCGCGAAGGTGACTTTTCGCTGAACACGATCTAATATTCCACTATCTTGTATCTTGTTTATTCGGCGTGCTTTCAGCTTCCTACGGTCGTGCCGGACGAGCGTTTATGGTCATTGCTAAGTTGGCTAGAGAGTCGGTCGGTCGACTGCTCAGCAAAAAATGTCCACGCGCTTGCGGCGGGCGATAGGGAAAGCTGACTTTCTCTAAGGGTGCAAGATGATCTGTCCGTGACGTCGCTACGTGAATGTGCAATAATAGTCTAACAGCAAACTATATGTAGCAGGAAAGTACGGCAGAAGGTAATTAAAGCTAAGTCTATGGAAGACAGTAATATAAGTAAATAAAGTAGGACGCAATCAGCCAAGTGAGCGGATTAATAAAACTCGAAAACTCTTAATACTTTGGAGACAAATAAAGGCTTTATAGTAATGATCTTAACACTTAATGGAAAGTTCGTTCTTGTTTATACACTGTAAAAACTGATGTGTTAAATTTAACACATTTCATGTGTCCCGAATCATCCACTCTCATTTATGTAAATTTAACACTTGAATACCGTTAGGAATCGCAGGTTGTGTTAAATTGACATATTAAATATGTCTGACATAGATTATGTCAATTTAACATTTTCATTTCATCAAAACCATAGATTAATACTTCTCTCAAATGTTAAAGTAACATTTTATTTTAGTTAATTTAACATTATACATATGTCAATTTAACACAAACTGTGATTCTTGACGGTATTCAAGTGTTAATTTTTTACATATTATGCGTGTTACTTTTTGCCATATTTGTTTTGTGTTAAATTTACACATAAATGAGATTGGATTTGGGAAACACATAAAATGTTAAATTTAACAGATCAGTTTTTACAGTGTATCTATCTCGCACCTATGTGACGCGTCTGATCCCTTCGTTTTGGTTCAGACAATTTCGTGGAACTTCGTGTTTTCCGTCGACTTCAATATCGATAATAATAATTATTTGGTTAATTTAATAGACGATTATATATTAGGGGACTTGGGCGACTCGGGCTACGGCGAAATATCGTCTCGGAGTGATCCTCGCCGCGGGAGATAATTAATACAACCGATATTACGTTGAATCTGCCGAGCTGTGAGTGCACGCGTCGTCAGGACTGACCAAATTACTCTCGAAATTGGCTTCGCGTGACGCGCCGCGTTACGACATATACTGATATAACCCCGTTTGCACCTAACTACATTAAATTCCAAAACAAAATGCGCGAACGAAATTTGCATTTCCCCTCTGGCGTGCACATCCGCGCGGCGCCGTTGGGAGCAACTCCGGGATAAAACGTGCATGACGCGCGGCGCGGTCCGGTGGCGCGGTGCGCGCGGCATTAAAATTACATTATTTCGCCAGCTTCGAACGTACGCGAAGTATGCGCCACGTTGATTATGAGTTTTAATGAATTTCTACGGGATCATTATGAAGCCGCTTTTGGGCTGTGCGGTCGCACACGTGGCCCCATGCGAGCTCTCGCTCGCACACGGCGCGTCGCGTGTCTGCGAGACGTGCCACGACGACGACGACGAGGACGACGAGGACGACGACGGCGGTGGCGGCGACGAGGACGATCGGGGGTGCCTCTCGTCGTTATTGCCTCGTATACACGCGCGTGGCTGTATTATATTCCAGGGGCTGTTTCACAGATAGAGACGTACGCGCACGGGTTAGAGCTGACAAATGGAGCCGACACGTGTCACGATGCTAATGCGCGGTGAAAAATTATTTCGCAATATCGAACAGCGGGGAGATCCGTTCCTTGGCGATTAAACAGTGATAAAGCGGTCGGGGTCCTGAACGGGGGACGGGTATGCTGGTGAGAAATAAACGACTACTCCTTCTCTATTATCAACGCGACTGCGCCGGAAGACCTAATGATTTCTGAACGTTATCGACTGATGTTTACATCTAGCAATCGTATAGAATATTTCTTGGGATCTTATTGGGGTTCAGTTCGATTCTCCAAAATAATTAGAGGTTTTGGTGAAGAATGTAATGTTTGAAGTATGCGATTTTAAAGGAGAGAAGCCCAAAGTTTTCCCATATATTCTGGTTTCCACATTAGAATTGAACAGAATGTATGTTAACTTTCTAAATAATTTCATTATCCAATGAAACACTTAAAGAAATATTTTTAGAAATATTTCGTTTTTTATTTTTTATTCTACTGAATACAATGGATCATGCAAAAATGGAATATACTCTGTTTAATATCATAAAAATGTATCAATATTATTAATTGAAAGAAAGCAATAGTTTCTATAATAATTTTGTGTTGCGATTCTAGATAGAGAACTCATATTTGAAGTAAAAACGGAATTCCTAATATTGTAATGGAATAACTAGTTTTGGAACAAAAATTTCAGTCAAGTTTCGCCCCTTTTCCATGAGACTTTATAAAACTTTCAATATTCCAATAAATAATGTATTGATTTAAAACTTAGAACGAGTGGATTAAGAAGATGAACTCTCGATATTATTCTCGTAGTCGTTTGAGAAATAAACGATCCAAAATAATAAGTAATCTCAACAAACAGTCATATTATTAACACTGCGACTTTTTAAGCTGTTTATCTCTCAAATGACTACGAGAACAATATCGATACTTTATATTCTTAATCTACTCGGTATAAATTTCAACTTACAAGTAAACCTACTCAAAAGTTACACTCCGATTTCTTTCTAATTTGGCACAAATGTGGAAGTACAAAAAATATTTAGGTCATATTTTTTCATTTTGGCCCACTTTGAGTTCTCGCGGACAGTTCTCACTCTTATCATCAACAAGTGCAACAAAAATGCATAAGAAATAAAATTGAATACAAAATATAATTAAGTAATTTTAACAAAATCGGCATAGTTGAGACACGAACCATTCTAAATTTCTTTAGCCGAGATTCCAACCAAAATATTTCAAATCTGTAAATTACTAAATTAGTAAAAAATAGTTCAAATTTCGAAACTGAGAAATTATTTGTAAAAATAATTTTTTTCAACACTTCACATGAACTTCTTACATGACGGACCTTATCTTCGAGACCCGAATTTCATCCTCTAGACAGTTGCCTTTATGTTAAGATATTTTTGGAGTTTGTGATTTATTTTAGTATCTCCTTAATATCATAAAAGTATATCGATTAAAAAGAATTCCTATAACATTTTTGTGTTTCGACTCTAGATATAGAATCTATATTTAAGAAAATAATGGGATTTCTAATTGGAATTGTAATAGAATAACCAATTTTGAGGTAAATTTGGATATTTCAATCAGAATCAATGCTGTATTTGAGAAAATCTGGTTAAATTTCTATGCAGTTTCCTCATGCGAGCGTAATTATCTTAGTGAAAAGAAATTATAATTACGTAGAGAGATTTTCTCTTTGTCGAAGTGCCTTTGGATGAAAGGAGGATGTCACGATAAGCGAAAGTATTCAGTTTTGAACAAACGATTAATCGGACGCGAAAATTAAAACGGCTGTAATTGTCGGTGAGAATTATACGTGAGCATTTTCGCGATCCCAGTGTGCATCGTTGGACTTCATTCACATAACAATCGCATCTCGATCTCTCATTGTCGCCCATTTCAACGATACTCGGCGTTATTCTGTATATTGTGTCGTGCGTATTCAAACAAACTGCGGGATAGCGATAACGGGAATCTGAGTACAGCGGGATACGGCTCGGTAGTATGACGGACGACGTGAAAAGAAAAGGGGACGAAAAAGGATGGAGGGCGCGAGAGACACGGATGGAAGGGAGAACGAAAGAGAATGGCATTTGTACTGGCTCCCAGCCAAATCCCACCTCATCAAAATGTCGGAAAGACGGCTCGAGACGAGTCAAGGCAACACGGTCTGAATGTCATCCCTTGAGGAACTGTCCCTGCGAGATTCGGCCTGGGTGACGAGGGAACCCCGGACTGTCTTGATATTTTTTGATGTTGCAGCGCGGAGGACGGGCACGACAAATGCGAGGCAAATGCGGAAGTCATCGTTCATGGCGCGTAGCGCACACGGTGCGCGCCCCCGATGATCGTAACTCAGGATCAGCAGCTTTATTCCGGCCGCGATTAAACTGACGAATGATCGCGGGCGATTCGAGGACACCAGAGGGGGAAGCACTCTCGTCGACGTTGAATCGAAAGAAGAGAAACAATCGCGAGAGACGCTCGAGCGGCTTATCGACGTGAGCCAGCCAATGAGTTCGTGGAAATAGGAAATTTAAATAACGAAACGCGTTATCAAGACGTGTCAAATCTGAAATAACTTTATGTCACACACAAAGACACACGTATTTTTATACTTATTATCAATTTATGTACATAACATTTACGCATTTTTAATTCAAAACCTCAAGAACATTCATCAAGAACATTCATCAAGACCATTGGAGGGAGTCCCTTAACTCCCTTCGAAACTGAAGAATTACGATTTTCTTAATTAACGCGTGCGCACGTAAATAACGATGCAATAACGGAATGACACGCGTGTTGCAGATGATGTTATTTATAATTTAATTAATTGTATTCTTCTTTTCTATTTATTGATTTTCGTAATTGTCTTCGATTTACCGAGTCTATATATTGCTCAATTAACTAAAAGATAAATCTATAACATCTCAGATAGCACAAAGAATTAAAAAAGAATTTAACAAGAATTCAGTCGTATGTCACCAATTCTGAGTTTATTTTCAGATGCAAAAAGAATTCTTCAGAGTTCAGCTCAGTGAAGCGAATACTTTTTGCATCTAAAAATGCATTCAGAATTAGTGATATACGACTGAATTTTTTTTTAATTTTCTGTGATATGTGGGATGTAATGATATATTAAAGTTAGTCAAGTTAACAATAGAATTATTTTTAATATATTGCTTCCGAGATATTTAATTATAAATTTATGTTGTGCAAATATATATGTAAGAATCTCCATAAATTATAATCATACAATAAATTAATTTTAATTTAATATATTTGCATATAAAAGAGAAATTTTAAAAATTGTAATAATAAAATGAATATTCAAGCATAAATGTACCGTCAGGTTCAAGAGAAATTTAGATTTTTCGATGAGAAAATTTATGAAATTGATAAAATGTGAGTGAAAACATGATATATCACATACATGATAAATTTGTGTTAAATCTGAAATAACTTTATGTCACACACAAAGACACATGTATTTTTATATTTATTATCAATTTTATGTACATAACATTTACACATTTTTAATTTAAAACCTCAACAACATTCATTAAGATCAAGACTATTAAGGGAAAGACTCTTAACTCCCTTCGAAACTGAATAATTACGATTTTTTTAATAAAATACTGATTGTCTAGAGAGTATATAGAATCTCCATAACAACGTTTTTGCAAACAAGTGGATCTACGAGTGGCTGTTTATACGCGTGTAGGAGGAAACGCCGTATTAAATAGCGCGACTACGTAAGGATGCTATTTTGCTCGAATGAATGCGCGTATTTACGGCGCCAGATAACAGCGATTGTTCCTCCAAACTTTTTTTACACGCGAGTGAAATTCACTCGAACGCTGCCCGGTTATCGGATCTTTTTGAGTGTGTTTTGCTGCACGCAACGACATGCCCATTAAGAAGGCTCGATGTCGGATCTAAATGGGGCTTGCCCGCAATTACCTCCGTGTTTTTCGTTCGAACAGCTTCTTTTATTTCGACCATATGGCCTACCTCCTCCCATTTATCCGCTAAATTAGTAATTGCCGGTTGACCGTGACTGCACAGTCGAAGTTTTAGCTACAGTTTTTTTCATACATTTCGTACAGTTTTACTAGTTTTACTAGTTGAGACTTTTGCCTATTCAACGCCTATTCAACTGAATCGCGGTCCTAGCCCGATCAATTCATATAAAAAAAAGTAATACAAAAATAACGTTAACTCGCATAGAACGGATGTTGAGTGTAGAGCGTGAGAAAGTTGGCGAAAATGTTCGACGAGAACCGTGTTCGAGTTTATAAAATAACTTTAATCCGAATAAAAAATTCGATAAGTTATGTAGGCAGAAAACAGTTTGGTTGAATTAACATGATAATGAACGAACTAACTCTATTTTGACTGAAGCAAAATTTCTGATTTCAGAACTGAATTTGGCTCATGAGTGAACCACCATTCATTTCGGAGATGAATTTTAGTTCATAAACTTAGGGTTCAAAAAAAGAAATTCATGTCACATTCGTTTATTGCACACTGATTGCTACGAAGATCTATTGCAAATGCAATAAAACCAATCTTAATTGAATGCAGAAAGGGTAAAAATATCTGTCTGTTAATAAGTCTGTTAATATCTATCTGTTAATTATCTACCGAAGATCGAGTTTCGGACATTTGTCACGTTATCGTTAAAGGAAACAATCTTTCTAGCTCTTAAAACTGAAGTTTGATTCATAATTGAATCAATTTTATTCAGAACGAAATTTTGATTTATAAACGAAATATGTTATTTGATTAAAAGAAATAATTCATGATGGAGCCTATTTGGTTTAGAATCGAAGTTTTGTATATAAACTAAACATGACTTGGTTGAGAGAAACCGACTTTCTGATACTTAAAATTGAATTTAGTCCACGATCGAACCAATTTGGTACAGAACTGAATTTTGATTCATAAGTCAAACGCGTTTGATTGAAGGAAATGGACTTTCTAGTCTGGTCTGTTAGAACTGAATTAGAACTGAAATTGGTTTATGATTGAACCAATTTGGTTCAGAACCAAATTTTGCATTACAAACCAAGCGCGTTTTGCTTGAAGGGAACCGACTTTCTGCTTTTTATGAACTAATTCAGTTCTAAGAAATTCTGTTCCTTTTAATCAAAGCGTATTTGGTTCGTTCATTATCGTGTTTATTCAACCAGACATTTTTCTCCGCGCGCAAAAGAATTTGCAACCACATTCGATTGTCTGCTACGAGTGCAGACGGACAAACGAAGGAACGATCAATCGATGATACGAAGAGAAACGATTCCTCGACACGCAGGTTGCATAGCCGAAGTTCAAGCCGTTTCAAAGAAGAAGTCGCTCGTCGTTTCTCACGTTTCATCACCCGCTGCAATACCTCTCGTTTCTCACAATCGTTTTTGCCGGTCTTACTCAAATTTCATCGAGTTCAAAATTAACGCGCTCTTTCGCATTAGTTCCGTCAATGAACGAGCCGTTGCGATCGATCGACCGATCGTGCCGAAGGATTTCCACAGTGATCGGGACTCGAGTGGCTCGAATCCATCGACGGATAATTGCACGTGCACATCAATAGCGGCGGAAAAAAATGTGCGCAAACAGAACGCGCTATTTAATTCCAACCGGGCTTTCTCGCTCGCTCGCTCGCTCGCTCGCTCGCTCGCACCTCCGCGCCTCGCCCGCCGAGGCAGCAGTCACCGGAGGAAAGCAACACGAAAAATGGAACGATGTAGGAAAACGCCGGCTGCAGCACGGCGCGGTGCAGCGCGACGCCGCACGGTCCGAACGAACCTCGCGGAAAGCAATTTCGAAAAACGCGGAGAGCCCGGCGGCCACCACCGCGACGGCATTCGCGACCGAAACGCGCGAGGGTGGAACAGGAATATCGGCCCTTTACCCTACCGCGGGTGCTCATGCGACCGCTGATACGTCGGTCGGTCGCTCTCGCAGCGAAACCCAGGTTGCCCATTACGCAGCGGTTAAGCCGGATAATCGATCGGTCGGCGGCGGCGGCGGCGGCGGTAGCGGCGGCGGTAGCGTCGGCGGCGTCGGCGGCGGCGGTAGCGGTAGCAACGGTAGCGGCAGCGACAGCAGCACACGCACCGGCACAGATAAATTAGACGGGCTGCCAATACCGCTCATTAGCGTGCCAGGCGCAGAAAACGCCACAGGCCAATTATGAAAAGCGAATTTCTACCGACGGACAACCGCGACGCGGCAGAGGCCGCTGCCGACGCCGCCGACGTTCGAGCGAGGCTCGCTCGGGGAAAAAAAAACGCATCGCCGCGGAAAAACGATCGGAACGTCGGTGCGGTCGGCCGGTCGCGAATGGGTTTTGCGGTTTTCTCGCGCGCGCGGGCGCGCGTGTGCGGTCCGTGTGTACGTGTGTAGAGCAACACGCGTATACACGCTTTTCCTGTAACGGACGGGTGTCAAAACGCGAGCGCGATAAACGCGTGCGCGCCCGCGCGCGCGCGCGTCAAACTGCCGCGCTGCCGAAAACCGCTGTCCTTTTCACGCTTTGCCCGTACTCGACCACTGTCGGCTATCAAATTAATTGTCGCGCCGGGCTCGCGATCTCGTGCAGACTTCGGCCGTACGTAGAATATACGCGCCGGGCGCCGATCGAGGCCGGGGAACGGTTCAACTTTCACGATTCGCTCCAGGACGACGCAAACGTAGCGTCCCAAATTTCAGCTTTACTTTCAAGCCTTACTGAACTTTCTGGCATCTGTATTCTGAAGGATCAGTATATACATGTATGTGTTTGATACACACAGAAACTGAAATTTCTACCCTAGATAGCACAGGACGTTTTGTGGATGTACACTTTAAGTTCAGATTATGTTCATACATCTGTGAACGCAAATGGGAACTTAGGATGTCCTTTTTTAGATCCGAGTCGAATATGCGAACCAGTACATCTTATAGCTTATATTCGATGTATATCCAAGTTGAAATTGATGATTTTTTTTATATCACTCTTCAAAAAACATTTGTTTAGTATGATCTAATCTACGAAAGTGCTGGTATTTTTTATAGAAAATTAGTTTTTTAGGTTATCTCCATTGAAATTACATACATTTTAAATCATTGTTAAATTTTTATTAAATTTATTTTTCAATTAAACAAAAGTTATTAAATTCAAAGAAATATTTTTTCTGTGCATGTTAGATGCTTTTCAGCAAGTCCTTTAAGTCTTTATACAGACTAAACAGCAATAAGTTACTAATTGAAACCATGGAAATTTTAAATGGATTCCTAAGGTCCAAAATAAGTCTAGAATAGGTTTAAGAATGATCTTATTTCGGATGTTTTATGGATGTTTGAAGTTGTGTCAAACATATATTCTATGGACATTTGTCGAATAAAAAACGGGCCTGTTTTGGACCGAAAATGAATATCCCATCGCTAGAAATAGACGTCCACTGAATGTTCATGTGTTATCTAGGACTTAGAGTGGAAAACGTACAAAATATCATTTGCAGATTCCAAAGAGGTCTTCTTGACAAAATTAGTAGATTTAAATAGGATCAAAGGGGTTGATATATGTAGGATTGAATATGAAAATAAGTGTGAAATAGAATATTAAAGTCAAAAGTAGAATCAAAATCTCATTCTGAACTTTCTAACATCTGTATGTTCTAAAGATTCAATATATGTTTAATACATATGAAAGCTGAAGTTTTAGAGCTTAGGGCTTCTAATGGCAAAAAATCCACAAAATGCCATTTGCAAGTTCTAAAGAAACCCTCCTGGCAAAGTTACTAAGTTTAATGGAATTAAAGGAGATTGATATAAGGTTCACAATAACAAAGTAGGTGTTAAATGGAATATTGAAGTCGAAAGTAGGACCACAAAATTTCGATCTAAATTTTCTAATATTTGTATATTCTGAAGAATCAATATTCCGAAGGATAAATAAAAATATGTTTGACACGGGAACTGAAACTTTACTTAGAACTTCTAAGTAAACCTCTAAGAAAACGCACAAAATATTACTTGTAGTTTCTAAAAGGGACTTCTTCAAAACTAATAAGTTAAATAGAATCATATAAACTTCAAAACATCAAAGTAGGTGTTAAATGGAATATTGAGATCAAAAGTAGGATCACAAAATTTCGACTCGGGTCGTCATGACGTTTACTTTTTTCACGGTTCATTTTCGCGGTTCGCACTGAATTGCTAATGTTAGTTATTTTGACCTACATTTCGAATAATAATTTAATAAAAATATTTGTAATTATTATTGATTTATTTCATCCTACTGTGAAAGTATGGTTGTAAAGATTAGGATAGATTATAAGTAATAAAGCATTAAGATAGGTTATAGATAAAAATAAACAATTAAAAGAGTCAAAATGACGCCATATTGGCAATACCGGCCATAGGAGAATATCTATAAGCTTTCAGAATTTGGGTGATTCGACTTTTCTAGCAACTAATTGTTGCGATTTGATGTACTAACAAGCCAGAGACAATTTTCCTCTTGAGATGTGAGAGCTATTCGCGTATTTGAATCCATACCGTTTGAATTACTTGAAGATTCCGAATTGTGGAAATTCAAATATAGATCTCGTATATTGTGGCAATCTGGGAAAATCACATTTTTTAATGATTAAGAGTGGGCAAATCATATTTGAATCTCTCTACTTGTCGAGTCTTACAAAGAATTAATTAACGCAAAATGAAATAATTAGGGGCCGGTAA
The DNA here is from genome assembly GCF_010583005.1 of Odontomachus brunneus. Classification (NCBI taxonomy): domain Eukaryota; kingdom Metazoa; phylum Arthropoda; class Insecta; order Hymenoptera; family Formicidae; genus Odontomachus; species Odontomachus brunneus. The sequence continues at coordinate 99,466 of NW_022639577.1, read as the reverse complement.
AAAAGTTCTAATAAATATTATAATTAGGATTCAGGTTAGTTAGAAAATTCATTCACCTCGCACGTTGCAGGTACGGAAAAAATATTCAGCGCGTATAAAATCATACGTTCCGAAATTATTTTCTCGTAGTTAAAAATTATTTGCAGTAATATCCAACGACTGGCTGCTATAGGCTACGTTACTAATTATGTTGTTAATTAAAAGTTGAGCCTCGACGATTCGATTCGACATGGGAAATCCTTAATTCGCATATTTCTACCTCGATATTTTCATATTAGATACAATTTTGTAAACCGTATATTTTTTCTTTAATAACCGAAATGTGAACATCGTTGCGAAACTGAGAGACATCCGCAAGTAGCTCAAGGTTAGGCTAGCCATATATAAAATACATATATTCATGCAGCTTGAAAAATACTTTATCTTTTAAAGCTAATTTGGAATTAATATAGTTTATTACTGCTGCGTGTTTTACTTCAGAACAAAATACAGAATATAATGATTTTAGTTTCTTATTTATATTAATGTAGTATATATAATCCCTTAGAATATCAATCTGTATTTTTTAGTAACATATCAATATTTTTTAGTATCAATATTTTTCAACGTATCAATATTTTTTAGTAACATATAAAATACATATATTCGTGCAACTTGAGAAATGCTTCATCGTTTAAAATTATTTTGCAATGAATACAGTTTACTATTATTTTATCCTTTCAGAAAAAAATGCGGAATATGGATTTTAATTTTTTATTTATATTTATTTACATAATTAATATGTGGATTAGCATATCAATCTATCATCGTTGACATTGTGTTAAACTGTATTATATCTATCAATGAGTTAATGTCCGTGATCTCGTGTAAGGGCATAATAAAAGGAATAAGGAACAGAGAACAAAAAATAAGGAATAAGGAATACTGAAAACAAGAAATAACGCTATTCTTCTGTTCTTTTATTCTGCGTTGATGAATTAGATTTCATGTTTTAATATTGAACTGTTTTCTATTCTCTGTCCCCTGTTCTTTATTCTCGATTCTCTATTCCTTATTCCTTTTATTGTATTCCTAACATTGTAGCCTAACATTTCGCCTTAATGTAACCTCGATGTTCCCATTCTCTCATTTCTTCGATTTTAATTATTTCATAAATCAGAATTACTTTTATTACATAAAAATGATAATCAAACAACTAAAATGATATCACGAGAGCTGCAGAAAACTAATTAAAAATGTATCACATAAACTTATTCATTGTGAAGAATGTGGATGGAAAATGTTAACATGAAATTTCGAAACGCTCGAAAGTTTATTCGGCAGCTCTCAAATCAGACCTTTCTGTTTTTTTACAGAACTGCAATATTTTTTCAATTTGAATGAAACTCAGAGAAAAATATTTATGTTCTAAAAAGAAGATTCCATGTCTGCCATTCCTCTCATGATAAATAGACAAACAAGACGTTTTGCGAACCTATCCCTGTTGTACACGTGACCCGGTATCTCATACCATTGATTGCCTTCTGATTAGCTACAGAAAAATATATACTACATTCAATTAAATATCACTTGTGTGTCAAATATTTCATAAGTTTGTGTTCGCATTGTAAAAATATTATATTCGCAAATCTATTGTAAGTTCATCATACAAATATTAAATTTATTCAAAATACATTCTGAATTTTAGTAACTCCAACAAATCAATAAAGAATATTAAATTAAAACAAAAATTTAATTTACTTATTGCACGGAGTGCAGTCGAACTATTTTTTTCCTCGATAAAGTTTTATAATATTCTCGTAAAGAGAAATTAATATAGAGAATTAATAGAGAGAAATTAATATAGAGAATTGATTAAGAGAAATTAATATAGAGAACTAATTAAGAGAAATTATAATATTCTTGTAAATTGTTCTTTTAAGCATGTGATAAAATAAACTTTCATAAAATTTATGATTGTGATATTTTAAGACTGTGTTATCATAAAAATATTCTTTATTGTAGATAACTACTTAAGAGAAAGAAAAATAAATTAAATAATCACTTCTTCTTAACAGTAGAATGACATTTTTTTATGTGTATACAGAGAAAATACTAAAAATATTATTTGCTTGTGAATATAGCTATAACAATATATTAATATTATTTTTCGTTCATGCATACAAAATATTTGTAGTAACCATAATACTCTGGAAGTGGTATACTAGTCTTCTTTGTTGCCTATCCATATGTATTTTTCTAGGATATCCCACTTTAACTTTCGCAATATAATAACTCGAAAATGACGTTTTAGTAAAAATATATTTCAAATAAAAGTTGTAGGCTTTTAAGATGACTTATCCATATTTTGAATATGAAACCCACTTTAGGTCCAATAAAGCCCAAGACGATTTTTTAAAATGGAAACTTTATTTTATATTATGCATTCGTATTCTATATAAAGAAATAAAAAAATTGTGTTTATGATCATTTTTCACTAGACTAACAGGCCTCCAACAGGCCCAAAATGGGCCTGTTCTCTTACGATTCTACGCTGTAAAAACTGATGTGTTAAATTTAACAAATGTGTTAAAAAGTAACATGCATAATATGGAAAAAATTAACACAAGAATTTAACACTTGAATACTGTTAGGAATCACAGGTTGTGTTAAATTGACATATTTAATATATCAGACATATATTATGTCAATTTAACATTTTTATTTCATCAAAAGATTAATACTTCTCTCAAATGTTAAAGTAACGTTTTATTTTAGTTAATTTAACGTTATACATATGTCAATTTAACACAAATTGTGATTCCTGATGGTATTCGAGTGTTAAATTCTTGTATTAATTTTTTACAAATTATGCATGTTACTTTTTATCACATTTGTTTTATGTTCTTACATATAAATGAGAGTGGATAATTTGGGACACATAAAATGTTAAATTTAACACATTAAATTTTTACAGTGTACGACTATTGTACTCGTACTCTTAGGACTATTGTAGAATAGACTTTAGAGCTTTCGCCCATAGATTACTGTAACCATAGACATATGACGTAAACTTTAGTTGACGGACCAATCAGAATTTTGTTATAGTTTCGTGTATTCTAAAAGAAGATAGAGAACTGCCGGTAAACCTGATCGTATACGAAAATAACAAAGATTCTGGTTAAAATCCTAATTATTCAGTCTGAATCCTACTTATACGGTAATCTTCTTCTAGCTAAAAGAATCCCAAGGCAATATCTCGATTGCTTCTTTAACTTAAATTTACGCATTACGCCTACGATTATGGCAATTAATGTGCGAAAGTTTCTGAACTAAAATGACAAAACACGCTGCAGCTTCTCTCTCTCATTCACTCTCTCTGACTTCCTCCCTACAAATGGCGGACAGTGTTCTAACTTTGACTTGAGGAACTCTAGGCGTGCGTTTTTTGCGGCGTTATCGTGGACAATTCGCGCAAGCACACATCCGGTCCCAGCTATGTCTCGCTGGCGTTTTGCGTGCTCGTTCGGCCAGTATGCGTACTGCGCGCGCCAGATTCTCTCTCTCTCTTTCTCTCTCGCCGGGAATCTCACATTAAATTCGCACCGCACGGCAATCAGTCGCCATTCTGCCGGCGCTGCGTTGCTGTTACGTGCGACGCTTACGTACGTTATTACCTTACACGAATATGTGACCAGCGGCGCCCATCGGCGGTGCGCTACCTTTTCTCAGCGTATCGCAGACAACACGTACGCTTAATTAAACTGCCATCGTCGCGGGCGCTATTTTATTCGCGCCGCACGCATGTCACGGCAGAATGGCAGGCAAAATTTCTTGACGCGCGCGAATCGAAGGAACCCGAGCGCGCACCGATCGTGCGTCGTATACGAATGTGGCGCGCGGCTTTTGAGCACTCGCCAAGTGCCAATCATCGCTGCGGCTGTAGTTAATTGAAAATGAAAAGCCAGTGTTTTGCCAACGGTCCGCGCGCTTCTACGAAGCGCAGCGCGGCGCGCCCGCGGCTCTCGCGTTGCGCGGAACGTTCAGCTCGATAAAATTCAGGCAGGATTGAATCAAGAGCGATTTATCCGACGAATAAAAGATGTCAAAGAAGTTGCACAAACGTTGTTTTGCGCGACGCGGCGCGTCGCATGCGTGCGCGCGGTAGTTTCTAAATAAGATCTCTCCGCGCACAGCGAAGCGCCCGGCGGCGACGCTTTTACAAAGCGAATTAAGAGCTTCCGCGTAATAGTACGCTAAATTCGTACTTGTTTAACTCAGTTTCTCGTATACCCTCCTCTTGTCTCTCCCCTTCCTCGCTCCCCTCCTTTGGTTACAACCATTCTCCATTCCTAGCTTTAATTACACCCGACTATTTTTCAAGTGGTTCGTTACTCCGGAAGCGAAACAGCAAGCGAGCGACGATCCCCCCCCCCCCCCCCT
>NW_022639577.1:94607-94997 GCF_010583005.1 Odontomachus brunneus | reverse complement strand
CCCCTCCCCTCCGGTTTATGTATATCCCGCTCTATATGTAACCTCCGATTCTCCCCTCATACCGCATTGTTTGATACTGCATTATACGTGGGTGTACAGCGTCAGCTGCATCAACACCGCTTTGCTGGCGGTCAGACCGATCCTCTGCCTCCTTTTTTCACCGTTGCATCGGCTATAACATCGACGAGGAAATAGAGATTTAATTAATTATTTGTTAGTTGTGGTTTTTTCTTTCTTTCTACGAATCGCCGACGGCGGTTTTATATTTTCGTTCGCTGACAGTTCGAGACTTTGCACTGAGAAAAAATTTAAGAAATAAAAAATATTTACTCCGCAGGCACTGATATAACACATTTATTTACTAATAAAAACAAAAAAAAAAAAAAAAAT
>NW_022639577.1:91206-94554 GCF_010583005.1 Odontomachus brunneus | reverse complement strand
ATATATATATATATATATATATATATAAGCTGCAGAACTTTTGTATCAAGCAATTTTTTACGCTGATTAACAGTTCAAGATGTCAATTAGACGCCAATTTTGACATTTTTATCATTTTCGCTACACACTGAGTAACGTACCGATACAATTTTACACGTACTTTTATTGTGTAAAAACATTTATATATAATTCTGTGTAATTAATATGACGTAAACTTCGTAGAGAAAAGTCGGTACTCTGTCCACAAAATTTTCCGTTATGGCATCCGTTTAATTCTGTTGATGAAGTAAATATACTATATTAAGTTAATCATTAAATTTGCATCATGCAGTAATGCAAATTTTTTATTATATAAAAAATTGCATTCAGATTTTCATATTACATTTCTTATTATTCTGAGCAAAGTTTCATAATTTTGCATTTCTTTTCATTTTTATTTTGTCATTCTACACTGAGAGAAATTATTCAATAAGAAGTTAACAAACGGATATTTCCGATGAAAATATCCGATCAGAAAACATTCGATGAAAAATATTGGTTCATAATTTTTTGGTCGGTTTATCTGATGAAATGCCATTATAATCGAAAGTATCAGTTTAAGTAAAATTTAATCGGATATCCTGACCGGATATAAAAATTGATCGCAATTTGATCGGAAATGTCTGTTTGTTAATTTTTTATCCGATAATTTCTCTCAGTGTATGTGATAAATATGAGTGACATATAAATCACTTACAAGAGATGCAACTTTTATAAGTCGACTAGTATAATTACTGCTAAAACGTACACTTTTCTACCTGGATATTTTGGGATAATAATATTTTGGGATAATATTTTGGAATAAAAGTTTAGGATAATTAAAAATCTCTTCTTGTTCTCGTTGTAAAATAAACATTGCGGCTATTCATATAAGTGTTTGCTTTTATTGCATTAAAGCTTTTATAATTGATTATTAACGCAACTAATACACAATGTAAAGCTTGAAATAAAAAAAGAAAACGTCCTGTCTAAATAAAGTTTACAACTTTGACGTCCCTCTAATTCTCTATTCTGTAATAAATATCAGACATACTATATATATTTGAGACATGATGTTATTAAAAAAGAGTTATTATATTGTTATACGTACTTTCGCGTATGGTCTGCAAAACTACATGTTAGTCATTTACAAATGCGCAAGGCGAATCGCGCACGAGCGGTAAACGGTATAACGGATCTTCTATTGAAATTTGCGTGTAGTCATGTAAAACATGCTTTTTTTTTGTACAACTTCGTTACTGAGTTTGTGGCTCCGTCACGAATGGCTGGAATGCTGACTGTTGCAGACCTGTTGGCCACAATAACCGTTTGATAGCGTCGTGAATTCGACATTCAGCATTTTTAAGTCGATATGCCAATCCTGTGTATCCCATCGTTACAATAAACGGCGGAATAATCGTCACGGAATTGCTGTAGTATATTGATTGATAGTAACGTCGGAATGGGTGCATGGAAATGACGCAGCTTACATGTCTCTTGTTTAATTACGTTCAGTGGGACTTTAGTATTGTATGATTCGCATAATATTATTATCGTATAAGCGATCCAAAAAGCGTAAGATAACTTACGTTACATTTTTTAAGCTTTCAACGTTCAATGGTTTTTTTCACTTCACTTGGTCACAAAAATAATCTCATACACTGAGAGAAAAATTACCTTAAAATCAACAAATATTTCTTTGATGGGTGCCATTAACATATTTATTTAAATCTAAATTCTCTTTATTTAAATCAAATATTGTTTACCTGATTTAAGTAAACAATACTTGGTTTAAATAAAGAGAATTTAGATTTAAATAAATATGTTAATGGCGCCCATCAAAGAAATATTTTAAGGTAATTTTTGCTTCAGTAGCGTTTGTATGGCATTTAGATTATTATCAAGTGTCATTAAAATCATTCACGGACAATACGCGCATTTTTAAAATGTAATCACGTTCGACAATTCTCACATTGTTTTGTAACAAGTCTGTCGTTATCTAAACGCTCAGTATCGTAAAGCAATGATCTGTAAAATATTTGTCCAATGTATAACATGTAGTATTAATGGGACTTTTATACTATCGTCAAGATATTATCAATGGTCGATATCAGTTGCTGTATTCGTTATCGAGTTGCAAAGTATTCCACGGGGATATCTTCGTTTTCGATATGTGACGCTATGCGCCACTCGTTTATTTTATAAACTTTTGGACAGTAAAGAACTAAACGAATGCAATAATCGTTTAGTGACGATATAATCGAAGATGCGTACTTTCATTCGCGTGCGATTTATAATCCAAAATACAAGGTTTATAATACTGTAAGAACATACTTAAATAGACAAGTGTATATAAATTTGACAGCATCTTTACTAATCGATTTGTTGAAAGTTTCATCCTTTGTGTGGTTTACATGATATACATATTTATCGTGTAGATTGATATAAAAATATAAGAAAAATTATCAAATATGTAAACTGTAACATAAAAATCTGAGAGAAAATTTTTTATCAACCTTAATTTGACACTGTGGAGATATTTTCAATTTTAATAAATTTTTAATTTTGAAATACTTGTGAACTAACGAATGAGAACTTTCGAATTACTAAAAGAAGTTATAGTTGGTGGGAATATGAAGTGTAAATATTGTTGAGTCATTTAAATTGCCTGTCGTGTAACAAAAAGGCACAGTTGTTATTAGATCGTTTTTAAACCCAGCATGCTAGATTAAAAAGTGTTAGTGTAAAATAAAGATAATTTTTTATTATTTTTTGTTATATTGTTATTGTTTTATTTTGTTTTTTTTTCTTTATTTTAACCATAATATATTAAAAAAAGTTTTATGTACATCATATACATTATATACATAATATACATAATAAAATACATTATATACATAATAAAATCATTATATACATAATAAAATCATATACCTGCCCGCCCCGCAAGAACTTGAAATTTTTAATGATTTTATTCGATCCTTAATTGAGAAAATAATGTAGTTTTTAAATATAAAAAAAATTATAGTTTTTGCAAATTGAAGTATGTAATATTTTTTTCTTAATAGTTTAAATATGGACAAAAAAATCCTAGAATGTTAATTTTTTAAATTTATTTTCAAACAAATTACGAGTTTTTATGTAAGCTCACGTTCCTCTTTATATTTGCAATGAAATAAAATATTTAAGTAAATATTTGCGAACATTTATATACATAATTCTATTCTACACAGAAACGACAGGAAAATATATTTCAATTATTTTTTATTAGTACTTTTACAGAGAGAGAGAGAGAGAGAGAGAGAGAGAGAGAGAGAGAGAGAGAGAGAG
>NW_022639577.1:88051-90943 GCF_010583005.1 Odontomachus brunneus | reverse complement strand
AGAGAGAGAGAGAGAGAGAGAGAGAGAGAGAGAGAGAGAGAGAGAGAGAGAGAGAGAGACATTTTGAAAATAAAGAGTGGCAAAACTTTTTGTCATATAAAGTACAGTTGGATGATTAACAATAGCAATATTTCTCTTCGATGAATTTTTCAAGGTAACTCGTATTTAATAAGTAAATGTATTTCCTGGAGATTACTGAAAAGCCAATTCTGGTGAACACGGGATTCGTTATGAAACTTTTTGAAGGAAAATGTTGCCTGTAATATTGAATCACCTGACTGCGCAAAGTTTTGTACGTCGTATTTCGACTCGTATTTCGATTCGTATTTCGATTTCGTCGTATTTCGAAAGAAATTTTGTGTGAAAATTTCTGTATGAGATGTCATCCGTCACAAATCGATGAATGAAAGTATTTCGGGAAAAAATCAATCGCAGGTATGGCTTAAAAAGACAATATATGGGATATTGAGAAAGAGTATAGTTATCCTATACTATATAATACATATAAGTACCATATAATAAATATCAAACTACACAAATTAATACAGGTTGCAGAGTTTTCAAAAAAAAAAAAAAAAAAAAAAAATTCTGAATGTATTCCACTTTTTTGGATCTTTATCCAAAGATAAAATACTCCTTAATGGTTTGTGTTATCAAGATGTTTATCCCGTTCGGTCGTCTATAGTTCGATTTCTTACAGCTTTTTACCCGCTTCGCTTTGCGAGCTTCCTTCCCTCGCGTTCTTCAGTATCACTCTTGTTCTAGTACTCTCATCGCGTATCTCTCTTTAGTTTCTACTCGCTATTTTCCAAGCGGCGTTTTCCTTCGAAAACCGTTTTCTTATTTGCGACAACGCGCCGTACTTGCCACCGCCATTGCCTCCTCCTTGCCTCCCACCCTCCGCTCTCCCGCGCCACCCTCCAGACGGTGCACTCGAACGGCAGCTATAATTGAAGAATATTGCTCCGCATGGACCGCAAATAGGACGCGACTCTAATTTCATTATTCGCGAAAGAGGCGTGCATCTCCGCCGAGAGAATACCTCACGAAGGTGATTTCGCCTACGAGCTCCTTGTATTGCTATTAGAACGCGGAGGCGGGAAAGAGGAAATGGGAGACTGGATAACAAGAAAAAAGTGGAAACTGCCGCACGCCACTCCGCGGAAAATGTATGACGCGGTATACCGAGGTAAAAGAACGGTTTTAGCTGGTATAGTAGAAAGGGAGTTATCGGGTTGGGGCTATAGAAAAAAAACCAATGCAAAAACCATTCATTCTTCTTTTAGTTTAAGTCACAGGACGAAAAGGGACAGGCTTAGAGAATTAAGTCTTGTACGCACTTAATACATATTTGATGCGTTCTAATAATGTTTTAATTAACCTCATGATATTTATTTGACAGATTGGAGGAATATATGTACATCTTTCACGGAAAAAACAATTCTGTTGGTACAACCAAATTTTCGGTTGCTCATGGATGAAAACTCGGCTGTAGGAACAGAAAAATTCCTTTATGAGGCTTCTGTATAATTAATTGTTCTCAGTTGCTTCAACCGAGTTCTAATATCGCTGAATGTTCAGACGAATATTTTCGGTTGCGACAACACAAATATTAGTTTTCAAAACAGAGATATCGCTTCTGATCACTTAATTTTCAGTTGGTTCCTATTCGCTTGCACCAACTGAGATTTTTTTGCGTGTAAAAAGCCTCTTACCTTGAGATGTCTGACAAAAGAGCTCAATCAGGACTATTTTCTGCGAACACTACACTCAGCTAAATATATTCTGTATTTAGATAAATATTGTTTGTTTCAAGTATTGTATTAATTTATATATCCGCAAATTTACTATAAGTTTATTTATCAAATATTTACCATTCATAAAGATATCAAATAATTTGATTAATAAATATCATTAATAAAATAAATAATTTATTTGTAATAAGTATTTATATACTTATTACAAATACTAGGTTAGGTTATAGTACAATAAGTAGTGAACATAATCTTACAGAATTTTAACCTCTAAGGGTCTCGTTATTATAAAATAATGAGATTAATGCTGCAATTCTAAGCAGAATCGTAAATCTCGTAACTTGTTCTCGTACAATTCGTAAGAACTTATGAGTAAATTTACAAGTATCTATGCAATATCATATGTCGTACAATCACTTATATGAATATCGTAAATTTCATGAAATCATAAATATTTACGATTTTGATAATTGTACGATATATGATATTACATAGACTTGTAAATTTACTTATAAGTTCTAACGAATTTTACGAAGACAAGTTACGAGACTGCTTAGAATTACGATTCTGCTTAGAATTGCAGCATAAATTAGGTTTGTGATTAACAAAATGCACATTTGGTTCGCAAAACCACAAAATCTAGCAGATTCCAATGAAAGGATTTAAGGATCCAAATAAAAAGGGAATCGATACAACAAATTTAAGTCGTTTGTTTCGTGACCCCAATATTCGTTACTTACACGAATAGGACGCAACTGTAATTGATACTCGCGCGAGTCATTAAAAATAAATTACGCTCCGTCGCGCGTTACATTAATTCTTTGCTCGCGCATTTTACACTTCGCCCTCGTTATCTCCCAAGCGTCCTTTAAAGAACGCAGTGCCGCAGCTATAAAGTTCCAAATCGATACTTCCTTCATTCGACAAAGAGACTATTTATCGTATTATTGAACCTACCTACAAGCACACGGAATGCTTCGCAGCGACCGGCAGTATCTAAGTCCTTTCTGTAGCTTGTAGCCTTTTCGCGCCCGATTTCACAGCTAATGAACACTTTTATCTCGCGACGCGATTGTTAAAAATCATTGCGTGCCGCGCTAATGAGCAATTTACCTAGGCTCATGTCAGTTTTACGAAA
>NW_022639577.1:82663-88041 GCF_010583005.1 Odontomachus brunneus | reverse complement strand
AAAAAAAAAAAAAAAAAAAAAAAAAAACACCAACGACGCGTAGCGTACACCGCGTAGTAAAGCTATTTTTCGATAGAAAATATTTTTATATGAAATATACAACTAGTATGTACATTCCACAAACATTTTTCGATTATATCTAGCGTAATATCGATTCGATGGTGAACAGAATGGTAAACAAATATTGCTACGCAAAATGCATACATATCGGATGAATATTAACAAAATGGCGTTTCGACTTTATACGATGGCGTTGATAGGATTTTACACAGTGGAGATCTTTCAGATACAAATGTTGAATCGCGCATTAGAAAAATGAATCGCGCGTACATCGTACCCTTGAGAAATCGAATAAAATCAGTCGACTCGAGTGAAAACAACAACTTTCGGACAGAACCTGCGCGCGCGCGGACAGTCACGTGTGTATACTCGTGGAGATTCAGGGAGACCAGGGCTGAAAGTCACACGGGTCGGTTGTCACAAAGCTTATATTTCACTTAATAAATACCAGATCTGTAAATATGAAACCGGAATTTGCCCATAGATAGCCCTAACTGTCAATGTAGTTACCGTCAAACCGCGTCATTGGCGCCATTTCCTTGTTGACATCTCTGACAAAGATTTTCAACTCACAACAATACAAGTTTCATACAACAGCATAGTTTGTAATAGCGTTGAACATGTCGAATTTTTTGCCTGGAAACTACGATTTGCGGACAGCATTGATTTTCTGTTCTACCATTTGAAGAAAACTGCTGCAGAATCGCATCGAATGCTTGTCGAAGCTTACGATGAGCATGCTCTTGGTAAATCACAGTGCTTTGAGTGGTTTAAAAAATTTAAAAGTGGCGATTTTGACGTGAGAAACGAAGAACGTGGAAGACCACCGAAAAAGTTTGAAGACAGCGAATTGCAAGCATTGTTGAATGAGGATGACACTCAAACGCAACAACAACTCGCGGATCAATTAAATGTGACACGAGAAGCCGTCTCCATACGTTTGAAAGCCATAAGAAAGATCCAGAAGATGGGAAAATGGGTTCCACATGAACTGAATGAAAGACAGCAGGAAAACAGAAAAACCACTTGCGAAATGCTGCTCGCCAGGTACAAAAGAAAGTCATTTCTCCATCAAATTGTGACTGGCGATAAAAAGTGGATATATTTTGCGAATCCTAAGAGTAAAAGATCATGGGTAACTCCAGGCGAACCATCGACATCGACTGCAAGGCCAAATCGCTATGAACGAAAGACAATGCTCTGTGTTTGGTAGGATCAGAATGATGTGATCTACTATGAGCTGCTAAAACCTGGCCAAACCGTTAATACTGAACGCTACCGACAACAAATGATCGATTTGAATCAAGCTTTGCGTGAAAAACGACCAGAATATAAAAAAAGGCAACACAAAGTGATTTTGCTTCATGATAATGCACCATCACACACAGCAAAACTGGTCAAGGAAACGATTGAGGCGTTTAGTTGGGAAATACTTTCGCATGCGGCTTACTCACCAGACTTGGCTCCGTCCGATTACTATTTATTTGCATCGATGGGACACGCACTTGCTAAGCAGCGCTTCACTTCTTACGAAAATGTACGAAAATGGCTCGATGACTGGTTTGCCTCAAAAGAGCAACAGTTTTTTTGGCGTGGCATCCACAAATTGTCAGACAGGTGGGAAAAATGTATAGCTAGCGATGGGCAATACTTCGAATAAAATATTTTTTATCATTTTCATACAATAAACGTGTATTTTCTATACAAAAATTCCGGTTTCATATTTACATACCTGGTAGAAGAGGATTTTCACCTCTATGATGTAGGTTGCCTGTAACATTGTAATTAGTTGTACGAAATGGTTTGTAGTCAAAACATCGCATGTGGTATTTATAAGTATTTTTTTTTTAAATCAAATGTGCGAATAAATTCTTTCTGGTTCCTATTTTTAATGTTTTGTTTGTTTTGTTTGTTTTGGAATTACTAGTCGTAATTTTTCTGTAATCGTAAGAAATATTATACTTTTCGCTAATTGTTTCTATATGCAGTTAATAATTATAACATTGTGTATAAATATAATCTTGTTCAATCTACATGAACGTTTGGGATCAATTGACTCACACGCAGTGGGTTTGATTTTCACACGTTGCTAGATCTTACGCATGCGCCTCGAAGCACGTGCATCTGATCGCCGCATGTTGTTACAGTTAATCCAGTTAGAATAAGAGGTTATATTTAAATTGGTTCTCAATAGATCTGAGTTTGTATGGTTTCTGTTGATATAACTGTATATGTATGTGTGTATATATATATATATATATATATATATATATAGTTTTTAATCAACAAATATACACGATTATATATCAATACATGGTTTTATATAATTAATTTTACTATAATATCACAAACACTGTTACAACAAGAATTATTTGTCGTGTTTTCTCCATATAAAAGACATGTGACAATTGACCCAAGATATGAGGTGGAATGTCACATTTTTCCGATCTTGCTTACGACTGCATATTTCCTTTATGCATTAATATAAATATGATTTACATTTTTTTCTTGTACCTAAAGAATAGTTATATTACTATGTATTCAACATTTTGAAATATTGCATACACCGTTTTATTTTTATTAATATGTAAAAAGTGTGACATTTAAACCCGGTCTCTCCTACTTAGATTTGTACGTAAATTTGTCAACTCTACGACAGTTTGTAAGAGTTGAGTCCTTTATGCATCCTCTTATTCATAAATAAATACCCATAAATAATTTTTATGACATGACAAAATAGAAATATAAAAAAAATGATCAAGATTTGTTCAAAATAATGTCATCTAAAATTTTATGTAAATATCTAGGTTTAACTCTTAACAAGTCTGTCGATGCATCAATATAATAAAACAATTATATTATTGTACAAAGTGAATTTAACAAATAAATCATTATAATATATTCGCTTCTAATAAATGTAATTAAGTAAATTGTAAAGTTTCCATAATCGACTGTCTTTTTTCATAGAAATGATAAAAATCTATCTGGAAATATAACTTTTAGTAAATTCGTTGCTACACTAATCTAACAAAAAAATTACATCACTGATTGATGCAAATTTAATGAATAAATCAATACAGAATATTTGCCTCATAAATGTAATCAAAAAGATTTTGAAGTTTCCATTATCGATTGTCTCACGTCGTAATAATCATGAAAATATACCTGGAAATGTAATTTTCAGTAAATATGTTGCTAAACCAATACAAAACAAAAAAATTACATCATTGTATAATGCAGATTTAACAATTAAATCAACATAAAATATTTGCTTCATAAATGTAATTAAAGAGATTTTGAAGTTTCCATTATCGATTGTCTCACGTCGTCACGTCGTCGATAATCATGAAAATCCATCTGTGTATCTACACAGCGAATTACGAGCGTACGCGCATACAAACACAAACAGATATGCACACATACACTGTTTCTCGGGCATTCATTAAAATCGGCCGCAACGTAATGACGACTCGTGCCGGCGGCGTCGATTTATTTCCCGGCGGCGCGGCGGAAGGAAGTATAGTCATCGATGGAAAACCGGTTGTCGTCTGCTGTCTCCGTGTATATCGGAATATGTACCGTGTGATGCGATCACACGAGCCAGGAGCGCGGACATTTACACACATTTAACCCTTTGACGAGCGGAAACACGCACGGCAAATCAGCGTCGGCGAGAATACGCGTCCGCGGTACGCACGCATGCGGAGCATGCATCACTATCCAATTATCACAGCTCGCTGACGCTAATTTCGGCCATTCAGATATCATTTCATCCGTCAATGGCGGCCTGATTACCAATTGTATAACTTTTTTTTTGCAACTCACTCGTTCAGTTCTCTCCCCCGCGCCGGCACAATGGTCGCTTTCGGGCCGATCGTGCGGTCCGGGAGTGAATGCTACGCGCGAGCACGACGGCATAATACGCTCCGGAGGATGCCTGTCAATTTTGCAGCCCGCGACCGTAAACAGGGCCGTTTCATCGGAGATAAAATTTCAACGTACGTCGACTACTTTTGCCTCGCGCGGAGCACACCGGCGAGCTGCAAAATTGCATTATGGTAACGTTTTAGAGAGCGCTTCTCGCGCGTGTCTGCAAACGGTTTATTAGCTGATAAAAATCGCGATCGCACGCGGCGCCGCTCGTCAATCGCGACGACCGAGCGACGCGTGAAAATTCTCGCATGCCTTTTTCTCCAAATTCGTGACAGCTGCGATCGGCCTATCGGCGCGATTAATTATGGTCGTTAACACGTTGCTGCAATCAAGCGGCAATTTCATGCGCGCGTTGAGCTCACGCATTCCCCGACAAGGCGATATTCCCTGTATTTTACCTTGGCTACGTTTACACGTGAGCCATTAATTACGATATATATTCTATTTTTTTCAGACCATTTGTACTAGGCCGGTATAAATTGATTAATACGCCTTCCAAAGGCGTTTCCAAAGCGCGGCCGTAAAACGCGAGCCTGAGTGAAAAATCTAATATCGTGCACGGTCGTGAGTTTCACAGAAGATCGACCTGCAAGAAATAACGCGTTCTAAAGTTTGCGGCAGCTATTGCATGTAACGAGAGAGAGAGAGAGAGAGAGAGAGAGAGAGAGAGAGAGAGAGAGAGAGAGAGAGAGAGAGAGAGAGAGAGAGAGAGAGAGAGAGAGAGAGAGAGAGAGAGAGAGAGAGAGAGAGAGAGAGAGAGAGAGAGAGAGAGAGAGAGAGAGAGAGAGAGAGAGAGAGAGAGAGAGAGAGAGAGAGAGAGAGAGAGAGAGAGAGAGAGAGAGAGAGAGAGAGAGAGAGAGAGAGAGAGAGAGAGAGAGAGAGAGAGAGAGAGAGAGAGAGAGAGAGAGAGAGAGAGAGAGAGAGAGAGAGAGAGAGAGAGAGAGAGAGAGAGAGAGAGAGAGAGAGAGAGAGAGAAAGGAGGAGGGGAAGGAGACTGCGTTTTGCAATATTTTCGTTTCGTTATTTCGCGTTGATGGTGAGGTTGCGTTTAAACGTTACTGAATCAATATGGTACGAATGACAGCTATGAAGTTAATCCACGATACTCTCGCCAATATTGCTTACTTGCACCGAATGGAATAATAAAGCGGAGAGAAAGAGAACGAGGGAAGGAGTTCAAATATAAAAGACGGTTTAATAGAAAATATAATTTTATACCTCGAGTCCCTCGTGAAACTAGATTCACCGTATCTCCGTTCGCTCCTTGTATCTCGATTCGTGAAATTTACTCTGGAATCAGCGGGGAAATCACCGTACTGTACGTGTGTGTGTGTGTGTGTGTGTGTGTGTGTGTGTGTGTGTGTGTGTGTGTGTGTGTGTGTGTG
>NW_022639577.1:70828-82653 GCF_010583005.1 Odontomachus brunneus | reverse complement strand
GTGTGTGTGTGTGTGTGTGTGTGTGTGTGTGTGTGTGTGTGTGTGTGTGTGTGTGTGTGTGTGTGTGTGTGCGCGCGCGCGCGCGCATGTTGGGTTTTTTCTGTATACAACGTTGCGGCCGCGACAAGTGATCTCTAACTTAAAAACACAGTGAAATCTACGATAATATGCTGACATTATTATGCCACGGTGTTGAACGCGTTGACATCGATAATTAGCGTAAACTTCGGTATTGATGCAAGTTTAGCGTCGATTTCGATGGCAAACGCAATCGAATCTATTTATTTATGCCCGAATGCATATTTCATTAATATGCACGTCCGCGTGCGATCTTTCCAATATTCATTTACGCGTGATGATTATATCGCGATAACTTCAGCGCAGATATTGTGTACATGCATAGAGAAAACGGTTTCTTTGGAGAAATTTAAGGGGATGTTAAAGCTGAAAACTTTATCGACAGAATACTGACATTTTTCTGCAAAGCTTACGTCGTATTGGTTGTACAAAATTACAAATGCTTTTACGCAATGAGAGTACGTGCAAAAATAAATAGGAGCATTATGAAATATGTGACAAAAACAAAAAAGAAATTTTTAAATGTAAAATCTTAAGCTGTCAGTTAGTGTAATATTTGCCTAACTCGAAAGTTTCGCAGCTTGTACATAACAAAAGTGTGGATGCTTCAAACAGAAAAAATTTGAAAGAACACTGCTGTACCTTCGCATCTGAATTCAGAAGCTATCGGAAAAGTTTGCAAAAAGATTTCTACATATGTGTGGTTAGGTTTTCCGCTGAATATGGTAAAAGTAACACACATTTATGTAAGTTCTGTATTGTGTGAATAGCAATCATCTCTACGTTATCGATATTTCTTGAGTTCTTTCTCTCTTTTTTCATCTCTATCTATCTATTTATCTATCTATCTATCTATCTATTTATCTATTTACTTATCTTTGTCTCTATCTTTATTTCTCTCTCGCGCGCGTCATCGACTCCAGCATCCCTTTAAGAAATTTTATGAAATAAAAGAAAAATTTATCGATTGAAATGGTCCAAGCGAAAAAAATTTTATTCAACAAATACAATTGTTTGCCTTAAGTAGTTTTATTGTTTGACACAAATAATTTATTGTTTAGCTCAAAAAAAATTATTTCAATTTATTTCCTCATTTTTTTTTAATTTGATATTTTCTAAAAATTTGGTAAAATTTTCTAAAAATTTGGTAATTCTATTGAAATAATGTTAAACTTGAAAATTTGGTAATTCTATTGAAATAATGTTAAACTTGACATTTTTTTCGCGTTATTGACGGTTTATCTTTATATTTGCTCATTGTGTGCGCCTTTCCTTTCTCTGTGGTTTTCTGTCCAAATACTCCATTATTCCATGATGCGGTCAGCCATTCCTATTTGTTGATCACAGTTGCTTTACTTCAACGATCGTACAGGCATTAATGATGCCAATTAGCTCCGGCGATATATGCTTATAGCATTATACTTATAATGTATGCTTATTATGTCCAAAAAGCTTTTACATGCCATACTTATGGGTGCTTGAAATCAATGCAACAAGCAATATATAACGGACATTGACGGAATAATATATTAGCAAACCAATGACGCCATAACTGCTCTTTTGCATTGTTAACCAAACATTATATTGATTAATCCAAATAATAAATTAGAGTAGAATATTAAAACGAAGCATTTAAAGCAATAATTTGTTTTCAATCAAGTAACATAATGTAATGCAATAAAACAGAATTAAAAAATAAAACTAAATAATGCTATATGTGCTTGAAAATCTAATTTTTTTGTTGAAATAATAATGTCCTTTATTTAACAATATGGCTCCACCTAATGAAACAGATAATGCTTGGTATAAAATTATGTTGTTTTAGGCCAACAAATCTAACTCAAGCGAATACACTAAGAAAAAATATTTGGAAATTTATTTGTGGGATATAAAGTTTATTTTCGTGAAATAAAGTTTATTTTAGTGAAAATAAACTTTATATCCCACAAATAAATTTTCAAGTATTTTTTTTCAGTCTAAGAATACTGAATCCAAAGAAACTCTTTCTGTTGTATATGTACATGTATAGGATGTTTGACGGAATGCACAGGTCCGCTTGTGTACAAATAGAACTCATTAAATTAAATGAAAAGGTCCTGTGACTATTGACATATTAATTAAAGAAAATTAACAAGTGAGTGCATGTAGTGGGACGAGCTTTTTGGGCATAGTCTCACACTAGATTGTCAACAGATTTAGATATCTTAGATGAAACTTGGCGAAAGATCTCATCTCATTGCATTATTCCTTTGTTAATGTTTGCTTCACTGATATCTCAATAATTATATATATACAGCGATTGGTTGCAAATAATTGAGAGACTTTTTCGTTCAGTTTGATGTGTTCTATCTACATACAAGCGCGTGTACGTATTGTGTTAGTCACTCTGTACACGTATATCAGCAAGAAGGAGAAACGCTCTGCTCTCGTATTTAGCTTATTGTTTTCCTAATCCTATCGCAAACTTTACAGGTAGTTTTGTTCGCTCGCAATTGCGTCGCGACGGTCACGAGCAATTCTGACACGAAAATTCCGCGTGTTAGTCCGCAATGCGCATCTATCGGGCCGGCGCACCCCCGTCGTCCCTCTCGCGCACTTATTTATTTTTGCATTAATCTCTTTTTATTTTATTTGCCCGGCTGAAATCCCGGCTGTCGCCGGCTGCGCCGCAGCCGCGACGCGACGCGACGCGACGTCGACTGTAAACAGAAAGCCATGCGGCATTGCGGCATCGGGCGCAATCCTATCACGTATGCGCGTGTCTACGTGCACGCGTCGTTCATATGCTCGTCGGAGCAAATATGGTAATGCATTCACGCGAAATGTTTTCACGGGGCTTTCTCGAAATATTAAGTCCGCGCGCGCACCCGGCTTTTCTAACGGTTTACAAACACGCCTGATCGTTCTAGATGGCGAGGGCGTCTCGCGTCGCGTTCGTGGCGACGTGTTTGCGGCACCGCGTATATCGGGGCGAAGCCTCGCGAGAACGCGAAGCGTCTGCCGTGAGAAATTGCATTTCGCGAAAGCATTCAAGTACCACGTCACTTAAGATGGCTCGCAAGACCATTTTCTCGGAAATCTCTTAAAATTTTGAGAGGACGCTGAAGTCGAAATCTTTACTGATAGAATACTGATTTCCGCACTCTTTTGTATTATAATAATCATTAACTTTTCTACTGTCACGCGAATCATCTACACTGAGAAAAAATATCTAATAAAAAATATTTTTTCCATAGGTATTAATAATATATCTACTTGTACTAATATAAGATATTTTTCAAATAAAAAAATATGTTTTCTTAAATTGTTAGCTTTTCTCAAAATATTAGCTTTTTATGAGAACAATTGTTTATTTTATTAAAATGGAAAAATTTAAATTTAAGTAAATATGTTATTAGCACCCATCGAATAGATATTTTATTATTTTTTAGGTATTTTTCGAGTATCTTAATTACGTCAACATTTGACTAATCTTCCGAGAGAATGCTTGTTTTTCATTTTTCTCTCGGCGTGCAATTTCCTCATTATACTCAGATCACTTTAATTTTAATCATTATAATTACATCACGCTGAATATTCTGAAAAGTTGTTAATTCCCGAATCAGAATTTTGGCTCTACATTAAAGCTGCAAATTCTGTCGAACTTCTGTCGAAGGATCAGATAAAAGTTAATGGAGGAACAAAATCTCGACTTCGTATTTGATCAAATAGTCGCGCAGCATGTTCCTCAAATTGAAACTTCACCGTGTTTTTCACGAGGCACAACCGGCGCGCGGTGTGGTAATGTCAATATTACCGTCGCTATTATCCTAATCGGTGTTCACGATAACACCGAGGGCTTACACGGATCCGACCTAGAAGACCCCATCGGGATGGGTTCGTTACATTCATGAGCCCGGCCGCGGCGATTACGGTCGATGATCCGTGGCGAAATAACCCCTGGTTCCAATCGTTTCTCCACACCAGCACCGCAGGGCCAGATGGGTCGGTCGGTCGCGGTGGAGTCGCGAAATCCTCTCGACTAAGCCGCGAGCGGGGTGACGCGTTTGAAGTCGCAGACCGCGAGGACCGAATCGAAGATTCACGTGCCATCTGTGTTAACCGGCACGGGGAGAGAGCGCGCACTGACCCCCTATAATACCTATCTTGCATTACGAAATCATCGATGAAATCCTCCGGTGCAATTAGCTGAAAGCGGCGCAAATCCACGGCAAATTGCCTCTCACGCGCGTGTCGCCGATCAATATTCTCTCTGATACGGCATTAACCGTAGGGTTTGAAGCTTCTAACATAAGCGGTGTGTTTCTCTCACCGAAAAGAGATCTCAGCTCGTGTAGCTGAGATCAGGCAAATTCCAAAACTAGACTCAGTGATGAAATATAATAGCACTGTTGCTGTGACTATAAATATTCGTCTAAACTATAGACTTATAAAACTAATTGCGCATTCTTACTGGACGATTAATGACAAGATTGAAGGATAGAGATATACGTTGAGTCAAATGCTTTCTCTATCACACAATATTCTAAAGTCTAATTTACAATATGCTCTTTACTTTCTGTTTTGTACTTTTTATCTCTTACGTCTTTGTTTCTCGATGAAGATACTGTTTTATTGACGATTGTGTTTTTTGTCACATGTCTCTTGTCTTCTGTGTCTTAAATTCGTCAACTTTCTCGATAATAACAAGAAACATGAGAAGCACCACGAAACAATATAAACAGTCAGTTTATTATTTAACCAAAAGAACGACTGAATATTTTGGTTGGTTCACGCGAAGTGGGATTTTTTTTTCAGAGAGAACAAATTAATACACGACGATGTTCCTTGGTTCTAAGCGACAAAAAAACAAAGTATAAAACATGAAAGACAGAGACAATGAAACAAGACGCAAAGAGCGCATAGATTAGATCTAAAATGGAGCAATGTAGAAGAAACGAAGAAAGAGTGAAACATAGCAAAAGAAAGAGAAGACGTATTGATTGCTTCTCTTTCTTCGTTTTCCCCACCAGCTAGACAAGTAGACAAAGAAACTCTAATTTCTATTACAATCTTTTATTAATGCTAACTTTAACCCTTCTACAGCAATGTGTAGTCTCGTTTATATGTCTATGGTCTGAACATTCGGCTGCATCAGAACTTCTCAGATAGACTTTCATGATCACCACGACATGAGATAATTGCAATAATGGGAATTCTAGAATTATTTTATTACATTTATATTAAAAATATTTTATTACATTTATAGAATAAATATACTGTAATAAACTAATCGTTAAATTTATTCATACAAAGTTACTTTCAAATTTTCATGTTATATTTTACATCAGCAAATTTTGATAATTTTTTTTTTATTTCTACTTCAAATCATTAGTTTTATGTATAAATATGAGTGCTATATGAACCACTCATATGAAGAGCAATCTTTAGAAATTATTTTCAGAAATTCAATCTTTACAAATCGTGCACGCATGCGATTAGCAAAATTGTTGTGAAATTGACATATACAGTATTGCATTAACATACATCAGAGAGAGCAGAGAGCAGAGAGAGAGAGAGAGAGAGAGAGAGAGAGAGAGAGAGTGTATGATGGGTTGTCTAGTCGCTTCGCTGACAAACGCGCGTTTCTAAACATAAACTTAGCACATATTTGATAGTATTCGTTTGCAAAACAGTTTTCATTTATCTTTGCAATAAAAAATGTGAAAAAGTGTGTGCAAATGGTCTTGCAAACGATTCCCGAGCGAAACGATAAAACGATATTCCGCTCAATTGCTGAGTCTGTGCCCGAGAGCGTACGTCTGCCAACGAAGCGAGTAGGCAATCCGTTGTGCTGACCCATTTGTCGATGCAACACTCTATACACCTGTCTATCTGGGTCAATTGAAATAATTGAGAACAACTGACTGTGCAGAAATTTCTTACACAAATATTTCCGTTTCTATAACTAAGTCTTTGATTCTTAAACGACAGAAAATTCAATTACACAAAAGGAGTTTTTTCCACGTAGAGAGGAGCAGGCCTGATTGGCCTAAGGAATATGCTGCGTGCTTTGTTTGTATATTGATTGTGAGAATAGCGGAAACGAAGTCGCAAAATGTTATTTTTGGAATACAAATACTTTTCCGTGAGTTTCATTAAAATTAAAATGATATTAAAAAATAAAAAAAATACACACACATATACAGTTAAAGAATAGAAGAAATTGATTCAGAAGTAAAATACATTTCTTAGCACCTCGAAATCTCATACTAAAAGCAAAATGATAATAAAAAAAAATTTTTTATTCATAAAATAATTGAAATCATACATATGGACGGACAAGATAAAGTTGGCCACTGTATTTAAGAGTCAGTAAGAGGGATTATGAAAATATCTTAAGAAGAATTGCTAATCAGAATACATATCTTATATGTGATCTTATTCTGGGCTGTTAGCCAACTTGACCTTGTACCAGGGACAGATGACTGCATTACAGCATGTTCCTATTTCAATTATTACAGAACAAAGTATACATACACACTTTACAGGATTATTGCGGGCATAAACATATAGAAGAAAGTTATCTCTATCATTTTTACATAAGTCAAGTTTGTATAAGGTGTACAACTTTGCTTCCGCCATTCTCCTGTAGATGGCTTTAGCGGTAAGTGATGGTCGAAATAAATAGATCATAGACGTCATACAATAAACTTGGGCATCTTTCAACATAACCCCATGGAAACATTAGTCGATTTGTGTCTGCATCATAAAGTTATTCTCGATTGAAAATATCAGTTTACGAGCCAAATTCTCGTCATTTGTGGGAGGTTTTAATTTTCTGCTTCAATATGAAGAAATCTGAGGCTGAGGCTCATCGAATGCTCTCAAATACTTATGGTAAGGCCGCTATTAATGAAAGAACGTGTCGTGAGTGGTTTCAACGCTTCAAGAACGGTGATTTTGACGTCGAAGACCAGCATAGCGGTGGAAGAGAGAAGGTTTTCGAAGATGCAGAATTGATGGCATTACTTGATCAAGACTCGTATCAAAATCAAGAAGAATTGGCATGATCATTGGGAGTGACTTAACAAGCCATTTCAAAACGCCTCAAAGCCATGGGAATGATTCAGAAGCAAGGAAATTGGGTGCCGTACGAATTGAAGCCGAGAGATGTTGAATGACGTTTGTTTGCTTGTGAACAGCTGCTTGAAAGGCAAAAACGGAAGAGATTTCTGCATTACACTGTGACTGGGGACGAAAAATGGGTTCATTACGATAACCCCAAGCGCAGAAAATCATGGGGAGTTCCCGGCCATGCTTCCACGTCGACGGCTAAACCGAATATTCACGGCTCCAAGGTCATGCTCTGTATTTGGTGAGACCAGCTCGGCGTAGTGTATTATGAGCTGTTAAAATCAACTGAAACAATCACAGGCGATCGGTATCGAACGCAATTGATGCGTTTGAGCCGAGCATTGAAAAACAAACGGCCGCAATACAACGAGAGACACGATAAAGTGATTTTGCAGCATGACAATGCTCGACCCCATGTTGCGAAAATGGTCAAGACATACTTGGAAACGTTGAAATGGGAAGTCCTACCCCACCCGCCGTATTCTCCAGACGTTGCTCCCTCTGACTATCACTTGTTTCGATCAATGGCACACGGCCTGGCTGACCAGCACTTCCGGTCTTATAAAGAAGTAAAAAATTGGATCGATTCGTGGATCGCCTCAAAAGATGACCAGTTTTTTCGACGCGGAATTCGTACGCTGCCCGAAAGATGGGAGAAAGTAGTGGCCAGCGATGGACAATACTTTGAATCATAAATGTATAACCAGTTTTTTACAATAAAGCCTCGAATTTCAGAAAAAAAACGGCGGAAGCAAAGTTGTACACCTAATAAATAAGATTGACACAGTAATCACAGTAATCTGTTGTTTGAAAAGCTGTAACTTCAGAATTCTGAAAAATGTAACATCTAACCCCGGTCTCCCCTACCACGAATAACGAACTACTACTATTTCGCAAAGATGTATTCAGAAAATGCACCATCTCTCACTGCAAATCCCAACGTGTTAATTTGACCCATCTTATTTGTGTAATTATCAGAAACTATTTTATTTGTATTATTTTAACACATGTAAGTGTATAATATGTTTATTTTATTATCTTACACGTAATGATGAGAACACATCTTGAAGATGTATAACAAGATAACGCACTTCGTTATTAAACGTTTGCGACGTATTACAAACACGCATATATTCTTTATTTACACGTTTCAACAGCTTAACATGTGAAATGACTTTTACTCTGTTAAGTAATCATAAATCATAATTCGGAATTCATAAATCGGAGTTTTTATGGAAGTAAATTGTACAAAGAATGCAAATTAATCTGCAAATGTATTTTATATTCACTCAAAATAAGTAATTATTTTCATTAAAATGAGAATTGATTGAATTGAAATAAAAAGAGCATGTTATATAAAATATTGTAAAAATCACAAAATTGAAAGCAGATGCAAATCACTGCTACAGTACGAACTCAAATGTGTTATTTTGAATTGGCTGAATCCTGAAATCCTTTCTTTATATATTTCTTACTGTTTTAAGTCACACCATTTAATACGTTTAAATGTATTAAATATATTATAATTTAATTTAAATTATAATATTCACGTCTTAAACGTGTCAAATGACGTGACTTGAAATAATACACGGAAAAAACAATATGGTTGATCTATACAGAAATCTGGTTGTGCCAACCAGATTCAATAGTAAAATACGGAACAAATATTTATGTGGTTGCTGTAACCAAAGAGCAATGGCTAAGTTATTTATGTTGCAGCAGTG
This sequence comes from Odontomachus brunneus, assembly GCF_010583005.1. Taxonomy (NCBI): domain Eukaryota; kingdom Metazoa; phylum Arthropoda; class Insecta; order Hymenoptera; family Formicidae; genus Odontomachus; species Odontomachus brunneus. The sequence goes on along the minus strand of NW_022639577.1, from coordinate 73,735 downwards.
ATAATACATGGTTAATACAAACGCGGTTCATTACGCGACAACAAATGTATATTTATACACTCAGAACCAGTTTTCACATGTATACATCTCTAGCTGTGCGCGTAGTGAATTGCTTTTGTTTTCTAACATCATTGCTTTGCAATATAGCATTGATTAATGCAACTATATTGATATTTAGCTTGTCTATGCAAAATGATTGCTAATTTACTAATTTCTGGTTACCACAACCAGATCACGTGCAACTTCATTGATGTAGTTGAACCAAAGTAAGTAAGTCAAATCAACCATACACATAACTATCATACAAAGATATGTAGAATGATGCAGCTATTTACTTACAACTAAATATTTTTTGTTAGGTGCACCATATCTTTTTTCCATATAAGAAATGTGTAAACGAGGTTTCAGCCAAATTGATGCGTTTAAAAGTAACGCACTTGGATTTGTGATGCTCTTCTCGCGATAATTTGCGCAGAATTTTAGTGTTTCGAAATATTTGAGATCATTTAGATGCCTGACAGATACGATCATCGAAGTCGCAAAGTCGCTTCTTCGGTCGAGTGGATATTTTCGAGACTACATTTGCCGTTAATTGCATCGCGCATAATTGCCATTGTCGCTCGCGGCGCTCACGTACAAATGTGCAAGATCGCGAATACATTGCAGTCGTCTGTCGATAGCGGAACGGCCGAGCGATGTCTCCGCTGGCGCGAACGCGCTGTCTGTCGCGCGTATCTGCGGGAACGGAGTAATGATAACGCGCGTATTTCGATGTTATGCCATCGCCACGATGGATGCGTCGCGACGTCATCGCGCCGCTCGGCAAATTCGGCGCGCGGCATGGCGCAGCGCAGCGCAGCGCAGCGCAGCGCGACACACGACACGCGTATTTACTCTCGGAAGCGCGACGATATCCACTCACGGTCGCGTCACGCCCGCGGTACGCTCTGATTATCAACGAATAATTCCTGTGAGCGGCGCGCTGTAGCGTGCAAATTTTCCGACAGAGTACCGCGCCCGGCCAGTCGAAAATCATTCCCGCGACGCGCGTCGGCCGACGCGCGGGGATGGAAACGGCCCCGCCAAAAAAACCGCTTTTCGCTTATCCCTTGAACTTTGATCCCCCGTGGCGTGCCGCTGACAGGTTGTTCAATGTTTGCCCGACCGTTTGTCCTGCAGACTGGTATTTGGTTAATCAGCGAGTTAGTTGTCCATGGTCGAATTCCCGTCGTCGTCCCATCCCCATTCCCCGCCAGTTTACACGTAACGCACGCGTCTCTCTCTCTCTCTCTCTCTCATTCTCTCTCGTTCTATCTTTCACTCTCTTCCTCTCCCGCTCCACCTGTCCGTTAGTTTGTTTATCTCTTTCGCAGATAGAGCCTGGCTGGACTCCGACTGATCGGAATTTATCGAACGTGTTCATGCGTTCACGCGTTCAAATATCCGCTGTGCGATACATGGTCGACACTTTGGATGTTCCCTTCGCTTGATGACACGAGAGCCAACAGGATTTTTCTTAGAGGGAACGCACACACGTGGAATGTGATTCGCGTTCCATGGTGAGTCACAGGGAAAAACATTCTTTAGACCAGAGTTGCGCATTTACATGGATTGTTTATGTATTATTTGCGTGATGTATACACGATCTTTTTTCATGTAGACAATATAAAATATGTAGAATATTATAAAATATATACAAAATAAACAAAATTATAATATACTTACAATGTCTGTTTTAGATATTAATTATAAATGTAATGTTTAAAAATGATAAAGTGCGTGACATTTCCATTTCATTATGTGACAAATTGGTGAATTCAGCTCTGAATATATATCCAAGAATATAACTAGAAAATGCTATCAGTTCTAACTTGTTTAGGAAACAACGTTCATTTGTTCGTCAATTTACAGTAAAATTCTAAAGATTAAATAAAAAAACATTTTCTCCTTTAAAATAAACGTAAAAGAATAGAAAGGTGGCATACATAAAACCAGCTCCAAACGCAAGATACATGTTCCTGCACAAGCAACGACTCGGAACTTAGTGAAGAAATGGCGTCAGACTGATTTTGTAATCAACAGACAGAGAGTGAAACAAAGAAATATACCACACCATACAACCGTATATACGCACATCGGAAACTATCATCAATATAGCGTATAATTGTTACTGTTTAATTACTGTTACTGTTAAACTATACTTTGTGATTGGAGTCGATTTTATGTGCGCCACGAAATATCACCGCTTTAACACGTTGATTGCTAACTACGAGATAAATCGCAGTTGGCTTTTTTAGCTAGGGTGCCGATTACGGTTTATCTCGTAGTTCTTTCATGGTCTGTCCATATGATTAAATCAAATTGGCTTCTGAGATCGGAATCCTGAAAATTGTAGTGGCAGTCAACGTGTTAAAAAGCTCACAAGGGAACATAGGCATCCCGAAAATTCAGAAAATTTTGAAACATTGTGTATAAGTAGAGTAGTACATCCATAATATAAAACTATTTTTTATTTCTGCTAAATTTCGATTTAAGGGGGTGAAACCATCCTTCGAAACCAATAAATGGGCAAAGGAGGGTTCAAAAATTTTTCATTTTTGCAAAATTTGAATACACCGTTGCAAAGAGAATAAAATATTCACTTTTATATAAACTATTTATTTATTAGATAAATAGTTTATTTTATATAAACTATTTATTTATTATATTATATCACTTTTATATAAACTATTTTTTCATGTCTTATTATTTAGGAAATATTCGCTAAAAATAAATATGTTTTTTCGAGGAATGGTTTCACCCCTTTAAATCGAAATTTAGCAGAAACAAAAAATAGTTTTGTGTTATGGATGTACTACTTTAATTGCACATAATGTTTCAGAATTTTCTGAATTTTCGGGTTGCCTA
>NW_022639577.1:62569-70818 GCF_010583005.1 Odontomachus brunneus | reverse complement strand
TCATAGACGTCATACAATAAACTTGGGCATCTTTCAACATAACCCCATGGAAACATTAGTCGATTTGTGTCTGCATCATAAAGTTATTCTCGATTGAAAATATCAGTTTACGAGCCAAATTCTCGTCATTTGTGGGAGGTTTTAATTTTCTGCTTCAATATGAAGAAATCTGAGGCTGAGGCTCATCGAATGCTCTCAAATACTTATGGTAAGGCCGCTATTAATGAAAGAACGTGTCGTGAGTGGTTTCAACGCTTCAAGAACGGTGATTTTGACGTCGAAGACCAGCATAGCGGTGGAAGAGAGAAGGTTTTCGAAGATGCAGAATTGATGGCATTACTTGATCAAGACTCGTATCAAAATCAAGAAGAATTGGCATGATCATTGGGAGTGACTTAACAAGCCATTTCAAAACGCCTCAAAGCCATGGGAATGATTCAGAAGCAAGGAAATTGGGTGCCGTACGAATTGAAGCCGAGAGATGTTGAATGACGTTTGTTTGCTTGTGAACAGCTGCTTGAAAGGCAAAAACGGAAGAGATTTCTGCATTACACTGTGACTGGGGACGAAAAATGGGTTCATTACGATAACCCCAAGCGCAGAAAATCATGGGGAGTTCCCGGCCATGCTTCCACGTCGACGGCTAAACCGAATATTCACGGCTCCAAGGTCATGCTCTGTATTTGGTGAGACCAGCTCGGCGTAGTGTATTATGAGCTGTTAAAATCAACTGAAACAATCACAGGCGATCGGTATCGAACGCAATTGATGCGTTTGAGCCGAGCATTGAAAAACAAACGGCCGCAATACAACGAGAGACACGATAAAGTGATTTTGCAGCATGACAATGCTCGACCCCATGTTGCGAAAATGGTCAAGACATACTTGGAAACGTTGAAATGGGAAGTCCTACCCCACCCGCCGTATTCTCCAGACGTTGCTCCCTCTGACTATCACTTGTTTCGATCAATGGCACACGGCCTGGCTGACCAGCACTTCCGGTCTTATAAAGAAGTAAAAAATTGGATCGATTCGTGGATCGCCTCAAAAGATGACCAGTTTTTTCGACGCGGAATTCGTACGCTGCCCGAAAGATGGGAGAAAGTAGTGGCCAGCGATGGACAATACTTTGAATCATAAATGTATAACCAGTTTTTTACAATAAAGCCTCGAATTTCAGAAAAAAAACGGCGGAAGCAAAGTTGTACACCTAATAAATAAGATTGACACAGTAATCACAGTAATCTGTTGTTTGAAAAGCTGTAACTTCAGAATTCTGAAAAATGTAACATCTAACCCCGGTCTCCCCTACCACGAATAACGAACTACTACTATTTCGCAAAGATGTATTCAGAAAATGCACCATCTCTCACTGCAAATCCCAACGTGTTAATTTGACCCATCTTATTTGTGTAATTATCAGAAACTATTTTATTTGTATTATTTTAACACATGTAAGTGTATAATATGTTTATTTTATTATCTTACACGTAATGATGAGAACACATCTTGAAGATGTATAACAAGATAACGCACTTCGTTATTAAACGTTTGCGACGTATTACAAACACGCATATATTCTTTATTTACACGTTTCAACAGCTTAACATGTGAAATGACTTTTACACTGTTAAGTAATCATAAATCATAATTCGGAATTCATAAATCGGAGTTTTTATGGAAGTAAATTGTACAAAGAATGCAAATTAATCTGCAAATGTATTTTATATTCACTCAAAATAAGTAATTATTTTCATTAAAATGAGAATTGATTGAATTGAAATAAAAAGAGCATGTTATATAAAATATTGTAAAAATCACAAAATTGAAAGCAGATGCAAATCACTGCTACAGTACGAACTCAAATGTGTTATTTTGAATTGGCTGAATCCTGAAATCCTTTCTTTATATATTTCTTACTGTTTTAAGTCACACCATTTAATACGTTTAAATGTATTAAATATATTATAATTTAATTTAAATTATAATATTCACGTCTTAAACGTGTCAAATGACGTGACTTGAAATAATACACGGAAAAAACAATATGGTTGATCTATACAGAAATCTGGTTGTGCCAACCAGATTCAATAGTAAAATACGGAACAAATATTTATGTGGTTGCTGTAACCAAAGAGCAATGGCTAAGTTATTTATGTTGCAGCAGTGATAATACATGGTTAATACAAACGCGGTTCATTACGCGACAACAAATGTATATTTATACACTCAGAACCAGTTTTCACATGTATACATCTCTAGCTGTGCGCGTAGTGAATTGCTTTTGTTTTCTAACATCATTGCTTTGCAATATAGCATTGATTAATGCAACTATATTGATATTTAGCTTGTCTATGCAAAATGATTGCTAATTTACTAATTTCTGGTTACCACAACCAGATCACGTGCAACTTCATTGATGTAGTTGAACCAAAGTAAGTAAGTCAAATCAACCATACACATAACTATCATACAAAGATATGTAGAATGATGCAGCTATTTACTTACAACTAAATATTTTTTGTTAGGTGCACCATATCTTTTTTCCATATAAGAAATGTGTAAACGAGGTTTCAGCCAAATTGATGCGTTTAAAAGTAACGCACTTGGATTTGTGATGCTCTTCTCGCGATAATTTGCGCAGAATTTTAGTGTTTCGAAATATTTGAGATCATTTAGATGCCTGACAGATACGATCATCGAAGTCGCAAAGTCGCTTCTTCGGTCGAGTGGATATTTTCGAGACTACATTTGCCGTTAATTGCATCGCGCATAATTGCCATTGTCGCTCGCGGCGCTCACGTACAAATGTGCAAGATCGCGAATACATTGCAGTCGTCTGTCGATAGCGGAACGGCCGAGCGATGTCTCCGCTGGCGCGAACGCGCTGTCTGTCGCGCGTATCTGCGGGAACGGAGTAATGATAACGCGCGTATTTCGATGTTATGCCATCGCCACGATGGATGCGTCGCGACGTCATCGCGCCGCTCGGCAAATTCGGCGCGCGGCATGGCGCAGCGCAGCGCAGCGCAGCGCAGCGCGACACACGACACGCGTATTTACTCTCGGAAGCGCGACGATATCCACTCACGGTCGCGTCACGCCCGCGGTACGCTCTGATTATCAACGAATAATTCCTGTGAGCGGCGCGCTGTAGCGTGCAAATTTTCCGACAGAGTACCGCGCCCGGCCAGTCGAAAATCATTCCCGCGACGCGCGTCGGCCGACGCGCGGGGATGGAAACGGCCCCGCCAAAAAAACCGCTTTTCGCTTATCCCTTGAACTTTGATCCCCCGTGGCGTGCCGCTGACAGGTTGTTCAATGTTTGCCCGACCGTTTGTCCTGCAGACTGGTATTTGGTTAATCAGCGAGTTAGTTGTCCATGGTCGAATTCCCGTCGTCGTCCCATCCCCATTCCCCGCCAGTTTACACGTAACGCACGCGTCTCTCTCTCTCTCTCTCTCTCATTCTCTCTCGTTCTATCTTTCACTCTCTTCCTCTCCCGCTCCACCTGTCCGTTAGTTTGTTTATCTCTTTCGCAGATAGAGCCTGGCTGGACTCCGACTGATCGGAATTTATCGAACGTGTTCATGCGTTCACGCGTTCAAATATCCGCTGTGCGATACATGGTCGACACTTTGGATGTTCCCTTCGCTTGATGACACGAGAGCCAACAGGATTTTTCTTAGAGGGAACGCACACACGTGGAATGTGATTCGCGTTCCATGGTGAGTCACAGGGAAAAACATTCTTTAGACCAGAGTTGCGCATTTACATGGATTGTTTATGTATTATTTGCGTGATGTATACACGATCTTTTTTCATGTAGACAATATAAAATATGTAGAATATTATAAAATATATACAAAATAAACAAAATTATAATATACTTACAATGTCTGTTTTAGATATTAATTATAAATGTAATGTTTAAAAATGATAAAGTGCGTGACATTTCCATTTCATTATGTGACAAATTGGTGAATTCAGCTCTGAATATATATCCAAGAATATAACTAGAAAATGCTATCAGTTCTAACTTGTTTAGGAAACAACGTTCATTTGTTCGTCAATTTACAGTAAAATTCTAAAGATTAAATAAAAAAACATTTTCTCCTTTAAAATAAACGTAAAAGAATAGAAAGGTGGCATACATAAAACCAGCTCCAAACGCAAGATACATGTTCCTGCACAAGCAACGACTCGGAACTTAGTGAAGAAATGGCGTCAGACTGATTTTGTAATCAACAGACAGAGAGTGAAACAAAGAAATATACCACACCATACAACCGTATATACGCACATCGGAAACTATCATCAATATAGCGTATAATTGTTACTGTTTAATTACTGTTACTGTTAAACTATACTTTGTGATTGGAGTCGATTTTATGTGCGCCACGAAATATCACCGCTTTAACACGTTGATTGCTAACTACGAGATAAATCGCAGTTGGCTTTTTTAGCTAGGGTGCCGATTACGGTTTATCTCGTAGTTCTTTCATGGTCTGTCCATATGATTAAATCAAATTGGCTTCTGAGATCGGAATCCTGAAAATTGTAGTGGCAGTCAACGTGTTAAAAAGCTCACAAGGGAACATAGGCATCCCGAAAATTCAGAAAATTTTGAAACATTGTGTATAAGTAGAGTAGTACATCCATAATATAAAACTATTTTTTATTTCTGCTAAATTTCGATTTAAGGGGGTGAAACCATCCTTCGAAACCAATAAATGGGCAAAGGAGGGTTCAAAAATTTTTCATTTTTGCAAAATTTGAATACACCGTTGCAAAGAGAATAAAATATTCACTTTTATATAAACTATTTATTTATTAGATAAATAGTTTATTTTATATAAACTATTTATTTATTATATTATATCACTTTTATATAAACTATTTTTTCATGTCTTATTATTTAGGAAATATTCGCTAAAAATAAATATGTTTTTTCGAGGAATGGTTTCACCCCTTTAAATCGAAATTTAGCAGAAACAAAAAATAGTTTTGTGTTATGGATGTACTACTTTAATTGCACATAATGTTTCAGAATTTTCTGAATTTTCGGGTTGCCTATGTTCCTTTGTCAGTCACATTGAGATCCTGTTAAAATAAAATTTTTTTTTCATAAAATAATCTCACAAAAGACGCTTCTGACAAAAAGTTTTGCAGTCTGAATTAAATAGGGAAATATCATTGAGAAGTGTACAATTTTCTGAAAGTACATAATTATACGTATGTATGTGTATATATATTCACGTTAGCATCTGTGTTTAGCTACAGAATTTAATAAATTTTATAATCATGATAAAATGAATATAAAAGCGTCAACTTTAATTTTTACTTTAAGATGATATCGATAAGAAATTAAGAAAGTAAGATTTGCTTGCTTTTTTTGTAAGAGACTTTACAAAATTTCAAGCGTCAACGATTATGCTTCGCACAAGATCACCATATTGGTTCATCAGCAAGAAAATTACTGTTTTAATTAAGACGAAGAATATAGCTCAATTTAGGTTGTGTTGATGGTATTATATTGACAGAGTCATTATTACATTAATATAAAAAATTTGAGAAGATCCAAAGTAAATTTACGCATTATATACAATTAAAGAGTTTTATATTAACCTTAAATTTTAATTTTTTAAATTTGTTTTAATTAGACTTAGAACAAACCATACGTTCTTTAAGCGACATATAGATTGCTCATTATCTATATAGATAACATCCCATATACATTTTACGTTGTCTATACGCAGACATAGAATATTATGGTTTATACACGTAAGCGTTCAACTCTACTCTAGAAGTTTGTTAAAACTCGTTGGAATCGTTGATCAATTATATTTTACGATCAATTCAGTAAATTGGTTTTTGTAATTTTTTCTCTTTGTCCTTGTTATTCTTTGTTCTATTCTCCGGTGACCCAATCGCTTTTAAACGAACTTCTCCTTTCTTCATCACTTCCCAAAAGACCGAGATTTCTAGACAAATCGCGAGAAAGTCCCGAAGTCCCCGCGCGGCGCGACGCGACGCGCTGCGCCGCGACGCTTTCTAATCCCCACGAGATCTAAACAGCGTAGCCCGGCATTTGCACGCTCAGATAGATAACCTAATCCGATCCTCCGCGACTTCGCCGCGTATATCGGCCGGTTTCCCTGTCCGCCCGAAAACCGTGCGCGCGTCCTCTCGGCTTCCGTCGTCTCCGCATCCTTCGATGTGTGCACGAAGTTAGTGAGTTTGCGTAGTTAGCGTTACTTGTGCATTAATTGAGGATTACAACAGCAACGAGATATGAGGGGGCTGGAGTACGGCGGGCAGGGCAGGTTGTACGGCGGTAGCTTGGGGTTGGCAAGGTACGGCGTGAGGTGTAGAGGGTTGAAACGCAGGGGGGGAGGGTTGCGCGAGGACGAAGCGAAGGAGAGCGCGAGCGCGGCGGAAGTTGAAGCGAAAGGGACCGAGAGGGGCGACAGCACCGCGTCGCTCGGGCGGCGGGTGGCTGACGGGGGTGGCGGGGGAGAGGGATGGCTGAGGCGGTTGAATGCGGAGGAGTTGGCCGACAAGCGTGAGTACAAGCTCAGGCGCAGGCTTCGGTCTCAGACTCTCAGGCACATGGTAACTTTCTTAATCACTGTACGAAGCCCCGAGGTAGTCATCCGTTCAGCCATCATACCGCCATCCAAGTACAGCAGACACGAAAGCTCGATTAGAGACGTCGAAATCGCGTGCGCGGTTCGCGGATACCTCCCTCTCCCTTGAACACCTGCATATCCGCACATCCGCGGCGGTGTCGATCCTTGGCACGGAGTTCCGGGCCGATCGCGGTCGCGGTTGCGAAAAGAAACCGGCCACGTACGATGTATTTCCGATTATTCGACGGAACGAACCGTTCAAAAAGGAGTGATTATTCTCTTTGGCAAGGAGGCATTGCCAGCATCGAGAATTCTTCAGATTTTCCCAGATACGGCCAGATCCCGATTAGAATACTCAAATTTGTCCCAAAATTGATTATCAGACGGAGAGAATTTTATAGCAAAATTATTATAGGATTTTGTAGTCGAGTAATAAATCGACATTCTGCAGTAACATATAATCCTTTCATTTCATGTGTGTTATTTATTTTTTAAGAACTGAAATGTATTATTAAAACACTTATTATGTTTCTAAGGAAATTTATTATGTTACTTGGCGAATAGATTTTACTAACAGTCCCTTTCTGAACAACTGAACAACTGAACAACTGAACAAAACATAGTAAAATTGAAAGAAATTTATATGAAAAAAACTATGATATTTTTTTCGTGTACGATACGATTAATCGAGAATTTTTTTCTTATTTTAGTCCTACAAATGTTCTTTGTTTATAATCAGAGCAAAAATTCTATGGAAACTCGCACCTTTTTCAAGTCAATATACTTTTATGCTTTCAAACATATATCTCTCACATACAAATTTCTAAAATCTAATTAGAATCCAACCCAATTAGAAAATCTGTGAAGATTTGGATTAGAAGAGTAATTTTAAAAAATACAATTTTAAGTGGAAAACCCGACCTTATTTCTTCTGCTAAATATTTTTCTAAAATTTTCTTTCTTTCAATTCCTGTTTAATGTTATTATATTACTTATGTTACTATATTTAATATTATTATATTACTATACTATTTAATTTTACTATATTATTTATTACTATATTATTTAATATTATTATATTATTTTGTTGAATAAAATGTTTCAAACGCTTTTAATATTTTTGTACATTTTATTTTATAAATATTCAAAAAGCATAAATGCTCCAACTGTTTCAAATATTTTGTACTTTTTTCTAAAATAAATTATGAATATCTTGATATCTTAATAAAATATTATATATTATATTTCATATTTACTTTAAATATAAAATCTTAATATCTCAATAAACGTTCAAATGTATAACAATCATTTATAATTAAATTATTTTGTAATGTTAGATCGTATAAAATTTTCAGAGGCTATGGTGCAGTTATTAATATACAGGGTGAGTCATTTTAGTCTATGGATCCGAATATCTTCCAAATTACGGTATCTACAAAAAAATGGTTTAGATAAAAGTTGACCAGGACAGAGGGGGTCATTCAATTGTACCATTGGTTTTGACCTTGAGGTCAATTTTGAAGGTTACTTCAAGGTCACGATGGTTTTTTCTAATGGGACACCCTATTTTTGACTGCGGATTTCGAAAGAGCGAAAAATTTTACATCACTCTTGTCT
>NW_022639577.1:52135-62559 GCF_010583005.1 Odontomachus brunneus | reverse complement strand
ATGTAAAATTTTCCGCTCTTTCGAAATCCGCAGTCAAAAATAGGGTGTCCCATTAGAAAAAACCATCGTGACCTTGAAGTAACCTTCAAAATTGACCTCAAGGTCAAAACCAATGGTACAATTGAATGACCCCCTCTGTCCTGGTCAACTTTTATCTAAACCATTTTTTTGTAGATACCGTAATTTGGAAGATATTCGGATCCATAGACTAAAATGACTCACCCTGTATATTGAAATATTTTATTTAATCTAAATATAAAATAGTAACCGGAACAAAAGTTGGAAAAATGTTTAACAGAGCAAATGGAATCTGTTTAGTTTTCTCACTTACGCAATTTTGTTTATTTGGGAAATTGGAATAGATATCAATTAGATTCCAGAAAATTTGCTATTTTATTGAGATAAAAATAGAATTTCCAATTATCATGATATGATATACCTAATTGGGATATGTTTAAGTAATCTGATTAGAATGTCTGATTAGAATCTGATTAGAATGTCTGATTAGAATCTGATTAGAATTAGATTGGAATACATTACTTAAGAATGTTTGGAAAATTTTTATGGGAGCTTATTTTTATACCAACTATTGCGTTTAATAGAATACACAGTAAAAAATATTTTTGAAACGCATTAAATACTTTGCTGAATATAATAAAATTATTTGAAAAGTCTATACATGTTTTATTTCATTTTAATGTAAAATAAAGATTATATATGAGGAAATTTTCGAGATTTCCATTTAGAGTCGTATGTTTGACAAAATCTTTTAACTGGGAACCACAATTGAGATATTTGTCTCTTTCGAATAAATCACACTGCAAGTGTTACTGTGAAAGTGAGTCTTTTGTGAACAAAAATTGTGAACCATAACAGATAAACAAACTTTAATTTGTCAACCGTAGGGCCAAATGACAAATTCTTGGTCGATATTTGATAGTCCGCGCATAAAAATTTTTCAAGATTTTCCTAAATGTAGCATAGATTCTAGAATTCTTAAATTTATTTTAAAAATTGGTTATCCTATTATGATACTAATTGGTTTTGCATCCCATTCTTAAATTGTATTCAAAAACTTCCTTTTTGAGGAAAATTGAACTCAATATCTATAATTTAAGTTACATATACTATGGAGTATTGAGTAAAATTTCTCCAAAAAGGTCACTGTGAAATGCAACTTTAATTCTATAATCTCATTCTTGTCTTAATATGGGTTCTGTCTAGAATCGAAATAGAAATACTATAGAAACTCGGGCTCTTTTCAGTCACTTATGTCGGTATACTATGAGGGATATCAAACAAAAATGCCATCTTTATATTAATTATCGTATTCAATAGAATAAAAAACAAAATAATTTTGAAATAAAGGAGAGAATATTGAGAAACTTAGATTATTCCAGTTAGATTTCAAGAAATTTCCTATGCAAGTAATTATGGTGTCTGCCTTTTTCGGATAAATCGCCCTGTAGATATCGTCGTAAAAAAATCGGACTTAAAAATTGCAAATCGCACCGAGTGGATAGTCGTTCAGTTATCTGTCAGCAACAGGTTTAAATGACAGGTTCTTGGTCAATGGTTGACAGTCACAGATTGACCAAACGTTGGCTTGACTCTATTGTAACGTCTCGTTACTCTACATGCGATGTTACGTACGCGCTCAAGTGCGTTTTGGCGCGGCGCGATGCAGCTCGGTATGCAGTGGCGAGTTTCGTGGGTGGGCTTGGTTGGATCTCGCTGGGCATCAAAGCGAAAACGGTAAACGCTCCATTTCAACAGTCCACAAAGTATTGCACGATATAGTCGTGGAAATTTGTGACAAGATGAAACGTGCAGGAGCGGCGGAATATACGCGAACGAATAAAAGGATAATAAACGACAGAATAAGCGACAATGTCGTGTTCCATTTAGGAAAATGATGGACGCTAATTAGTCATTATAATGAATTCTCAGCTTATTCCGCAAAGAGTTCTGCAGACGAGATTCGCTCTCTGATTTTATTTAGTGTACTGCTATTATAACTTATTAATCTCACCGTAAAGCAAAGTTTGCTGTTTGCACCAAACGGTATGAGATGGCTTGTTCATAAAATAATGACCGCTTCCTTTGTGCTATTTCTCGGCATCTTCTGCGTTTTAGCATTTCGAGGGAAAGAGACAAAGCGCCCGTAATAACTAAGTACTTTGAAAGTACGAAGACAATATTCGTATTGTTATGGGCTGCGCGCACAGCGCCAACGATGGAAACGAAAAACACAATAATAATACGGTCGATACAAAATTGAGAGAGAGAAAAAGAGAGAGAGGACGAGTCGTTAGCCCGCGAACGGACTCTACGGGCTGCGCGCGTTAGTTCTTATAAAACTGTTAGGGACGACGCGGCAGCACAAAATAGTTGCGTTGAAACCGTTACTAAAGTTGCACGAACTTTCGAAATATTTTGTATAATGAGTCGTGGCCGTATTACGGTAAGGTCGGCTTTAAACTTCTAGACATGCTTATGGACATCTAAACGATACTACGTAATGCACTGTAGAAGCAAAAATTCTTTCGCTACTCGTCGTTTTGCTAAGCTGAAACTCCTCAAACTTACCAGGCGGGGCGATTATTTATAACTTCCTTTTTCGGACACGTGAAACTGTCCCAGGATTATTGACCACCGATCCCGATGACAGACTCGGCTTCGATCAATTCGCAATCGATCTCTCCTCAAATCGAAATGTCGTGTCGACATCAATGAACGAAATAAAATTCAGCCAAGTCCGAGTATCACGCCAGCGTATGTTTATCGAAACGCGAGATTTTCGTTGTGTAGGTGCGCTTCCTGCTGCATTTCATTCTCTCTGCACGTCCGCCTGCATTTCCGTGCGATTCATCTTGCATGCTGGATTTAAAACAGGTGTACATCGCGTTAGTCGTAGATGGAATCTTTTACAATAGTCATGTCTCGTTCGAGCGACCCACGTCGGAGTAGCACCACGTAGGAAAAGTTCTACACTCACCTCTCTCAAGCTAGCAGGAGCAAATGAGCAGAATCGAATTGAATCTATCGCATTTTTTAGTACTTATTTTGTACTATTTTATACCACAAAAAAAATTTGTACCACGTTTTAAAAAAAATGGCGTTGCTAACTTGATATTAAGCTAGCAGGACCAAAAAAAAATATAAAAAAATAAATAAACCATGATACACACAATTAGTACTGAATTTGTACTAATTTGTACCATTCGAAATAAATCGAAAATTTTATATTTTCCCCTTTAAATAACCCCTCCCTTATCTAAACTTAATATAAAGATAGCAGGATCACGATTTTTTCACTTTTTCTTGATGGTACAAATTAGTACAAATTCAAAAACGATCAAATCTATCATTTCTTGTCGTTTTTTACCAGTTTTTATTTTGTTCTCTTTATATTAAGTTAACAGGACTACAATATTTTTTTAAATAGTACGGGGTACAAAATTATTTTTATGGTACAAAATAGTACATAATGAGTAAAAAAAAAAACGCAATAAATATAATTTGATTCTATCGATTTAATTCTTAATAATCGAAAAAGAAAAATTTTATTTTTGTGGTTGGTTAAATGTGAGGTTGTTTTAAGGAGTAAACAGAAATATTTACATACTTTTCTCGGTGGTACAAATTAGTACAAATTCAGAAACAATAAAATCTATCGTTTTCTATCGGTTTTTACCAGTTTTCATTTTGTTCTTTTTATACTAAGTCTGCAGGACCACAATATTTTTTTAAATAAAACGAGATACAAAATCATTTTTGATAATACAAAATACTACACAATTAATGTAATTTTGTACCATTAAAAACAATTTTATATTCCACATCCTTTAAGAGAAATCGCGGTCTTACTGACTTAATATAAAGTCAGCAAAATAAAAATTGTTAAAAACACGAAACAAATAGTAGATTTTGTTGTTTCAGAATTTGTACCAATTTGTACCACCAAAAAAAGTATCAAAAATATTTCTGCCGACTCTTTAAAATAACCTCAACTTTGACCTCAGCTTCAAGAATAAAGCTTTCTGCTTCGATTATTAAGTATTAAATCAGTAAAATCAAATCAAATTTATTGCATTTTTCAGTGCTTATTGTGTAGTATTTTGTACCATTAAAAATGATTTTGTACCTTGTATTATTTATAAAAAATTGTGGTTCTGCTGACTTAATCTTAAGTTAACAGAGTAAATATCATTGAAAAACGGCAAATTATATTTAAACGGCAATAGATTTTATTGTTTCTGAATTTGTACTAATTTGTACCACCGAGAAAAGTATGCAAATATTTCTGTTTACCCCTTAAAAAAACCTCACATTTAACCAACCTCAAAAATAAAATTTCTCTCTTTCGATTATTAAGAATTAAATCAATAGAATCAAATTATATATATTGCGTTTTTTATTACTCATTGTGTACTATTTTGTACCATAAAAAATAATTTTGTACCCCGTACTATTTAAAAAAATATTGTGGTCCTGCTAACTTAATATAAAGAGAAAAACTGGTAAAAAACGACAAGAAATGATAGATTTGATCGTTTCTGAATTTGTACTAATTTTTACCATCAAGAAAAAGTGAAAAATCGTGATCCTGTTATCTTTATATTAGGTTTAGATAAGGGAGGGGTTGTTTAAAGGGAAAAATATAAAATTTTCAATTTATTTCGAATGGTACAAATTAGTACAAATTCAATACTAATTGTGTGTACCATGGTTTATTTATTTTTTTTTATTTTTTTTTGGTCCTGCTAGCTTGATATCAAGTTAGCAGTGCCACCATTTTTTTAAAAAGGCACATGGTACACATTTTTTTTGTGGTACAAAATAGTACAAAATGAGTACTAAAAAATGCGATAGGTCCCATTCGATTCTGCTCATTTGGTCCTACTAGCTTGAGAGAGGTCCCGTCTTCTTCGATCCTCCCTTCGCGCTATGAGATTTATATATGTAGGTCTCAATAAGATTATTAGGGCGTAAGACAATCGATGATGGAAATTCTACAATTTCTTTCAATTACATCTACGAAATATAAATATCCCAGATAGATTTTCATGATTATCACGACATGAAATAATCGATAATGAAAACTTTACGACGTTTTTTAATTATATTTGTAAGGCAAATATGTTGTATGAAATTAATCATTAACGTGATACAATAATGTAAACTTTTTGTTACCTTGATGTAGCAGCAAGTTTACGAAAAGTTACATTAAAACTTACATTAAAAATTTCATTTGCAAGTTACATAAGTACATTTACATTTACAAGTAACATTACAAAAGTTACACTCAGATTTCATATGACACATTGTTTTGAGCGAATTTTGAAATTATTTTTTTAGTATTTCTCTCTTTCATATTTCTATATTGTTTTTCTATGTGACTAATATGAGTGCTATATGAAAAAATGCTGTATGAATCACTCATAAGGAATGCAATCTTTACAAATCGATTAATAAAATGGTTGCCAAATTTACCTACACCTTTTATTGTACCATTTGAGATATTGTATCAATCATTAAATTTACCTTATTTAATAATGTAAATTTTTTATTCATTGATGCAGCAGCAAATTTATTAAAATTTACACTTAGTTTATCGTATTATATTTCGTGCATAACCCATTGTTTTCAGCAAAATGTATTACTTTTTTCTGTATTTCTATTTTATCATTCTATGTGATAAGTATAAATGCCGTATGAAGCATTCATAAGGGATGCAACTTTTGCAAATGAATTAATAAAGTTGCTGCCAAATTTATATATGCCTGTCTGAGTAACAGGGATAGAAGGAAAGAGAGGATAGTTTGATTTTAAAGGATGAATACTTGGACGGCATCTTCAACCAGCGTCCCCTTGATAAAAGACTCGTACGGAACCAAATTTAGAGGAGGGTAAACGTTACTCTTATCTCGAGAAAATGTAATCTGTTCCTCCTTCATTGCGTTTGGCGCAAAAAGGGATTTTTAAGTGCAGCAAAGTAGAACCATAATGGAGACCATTATTCTTACTCTATATGCCTTCCTACGAGGTAGATACAATGGAAAATGTAGATCGCTCCAATCTCATTCGATCGGTAGCGTTGTCTCGTGGGTAACACAGAAGCGATGCAAATGTATGGGGAACTTTATGACGCGTACGCGAATTTGCTCGTACAACTTTATTTTGGTAAGCTTAACTTTGAAATTTTCCATTGTGTAAAAGCAATTGCAAATCAGTACATCCAATACGATGTAAACTTTGCAGAAAAAGATTATTATTTTGCCGGTGAAGTTGTTATGTATGGCATCCCTTTAACGTGAATCAGTGAAAGTGAATGTTCATTGATTTTCAGTGGAAATTCCCGTACTTTATTGCTTCGATTTATATACTAATTTTAGCTAATGAAAGTAAGGTTTAACTGCAAAATTTGTAGTATACGTATTCGTTATACAAATTATAACAAATTTGTTATACGAATTGTACCAAATTCATCTTTTTGCATTTGAGACAATGAAATTAATTACCTTTATGTGTCTTATGTACGATGACAATATCTATGTTTGCAGATTGCATTAATAATGAGAATTGCTACTATTAACTAATCCTTTCAGCGAGATTTTATTTATTACAGTGTTATATTTATAACTGGACCAGCAATTATAACATTTCAATAAAGAGAGAAAGAGAGAGAGAAAGAGAGAGGAGAGGGGGAGAAAGAGAAAGAGAATACACTGACTGTACTTGAGAGAGTATCTTTTCGGATTATAATTTCTACAGCTGTAATTGCTCTCGTAAAAGAGATGTACCTCGATATCGTGTAATACGATGATACAACATACAACATAATCGCAGCCAAAGAAAGCTCTCACCCACAAAAATGTTACTTTTTTTTAGCAAAATCCTCTTATACACAATATCCGATAATTCGCTATCGAAGCCGTAGTGTATAGATAGATTAAATCAAACTAAATACAGAAATTTTCTACCATTTTGCACACACAAATAACCACGTAAAATATTGAGTTATTAATTTAAAAAAATTGACGAGTGATCGTGCGTTATACAATATATGAGCTGTGATGGTGACGCCTGTTGTAGCGTGTGCACGCGGATCAGATCAAATGGAACGAAAAAGTTCTCTATTCTTTGATAAAAAAAACACAGATTTTTTAGTTATTAAAGTTCAAAGCGAACTTATGGTATACATATATCTAAACGATTTGAATTACGTGAGATTTCTTGGAAGCCTACGCACTTTGACTGGTGGGTTCCAATAGAAAAAAATGTTAGTGATTAGAGGCAGGTTTACAAGCCAGAAGTCTGGTGTGACCGATTACTTCCTATTCATGTGTCGAGTTATTGAAGTTAGCGGCGGACACGAACGACCCATAAGTGGTGTTTTCGATTTTCGCTGATACAAATTTTGGAAACCTGTTCTTTGCGAATGTTCATTTTTCTAGTAAAAATAAACATATTTTGAAAATATAAGTAACTAAAATTATCATTTTCATTTTTGAAAAAAATACGCTCCGTGAAAGAAGGGTTACAGTTATTTCATATTCGTCAATCTCAAAAGGCAATTAATAACGAAAACGAATATTCTGAGCAAGAAATAAGTGAAAGTAAAGAAGAGTGTAATGAGTTCAATGATTTTGAAGAATCTAACAAAGAGGAAACGGAACAGAAAGTCCAGCCAGTATCCAATGGGCGTAGACAATCTTATATTTATGGAAAAGATAAGTATAAATGGTCATTCAATCCACGTGAGATCTAGGGATAAAGACTAGATAATCGTGTCCATTTACCGGATCCGATAAGCGAAGCTATGAATATTCGAAACCCGTTAGCTGCCTGGTCGCTCTTGTTCACAGACGAAATGCTTTAAAGCATAGTGCTGCATACGAACAATAAAATGAAAAGTAGTATTGAGTAGAAAACAACGCGTAATAGCGAAATCAGTGAGATACAGACTAAAGCTTTTATCGGATTACTATTTTACAGGCGTTAACAAACAGTCTCACATAAATATCGTCAAATTTCGGTTTTTGAATTTGGCTTTAATTTTATGTATTATGTAACAATGACGTCGTATGAGTGATTTGAATTTTTAGCAGTCTCAATACGAGATTTAGCAATAAAGAGACTCGAGGTAAGACAGCAGTACGATAGACTTTGCTCCAGAAAATTGCAGGATGCTTTTATCAGAAATTATTGTAAGTGTTATACTATGTCTAATTAATATTTATAATCGATTAGCAACTATTAGGATTTTGCGATCGTTTTGGAGCTAGAGTCTATATAAAAAGTAAACCTGTACGTGATGGTATAAAAATTGTTTGTTTGAACGACGCTGAGACCCATTATTTATATAATGCAATACCTTACGTAAGTCAAATGCCTGTGCAAGGTTTTATGGAAATGATTACTTGCACAAAATGTTAGAGGCATTTTTTGTTTAGTTTCATCTAATTTATCCGTACACCGCGGCTCCGCAGAGAATTGCCGGATATAGTCTCCTGTATATAGTCTCAAGAGGATTCTTCTAAAACTAAAACGAAAATATTCTAAGCAAGATGTTCTTAAAGTTAAAGGAATTTCGTCTCTTATCTACAGTATAATTCTGTTCTGAATAGAAATGTCCCCTAACAAGAGAGCATTCTGCTTCAAGTAAATATATTCCTTTTGATTCAAAAGGGAAGAGGAACATTTGAATGATATCTAGTAGATTTCCAATTAATAGTTTATTAAAAAAGAAATACTCTTTCTGTGAAAGCTCTCGCTTAGAGTATAGGATTGTAGAGAATAGCACCTTGCAACTAGAACTCTTTTTATGGGTGTTAGAATAATTTCCTTTTAATTTCAGAAAAATTTTCTTAAAAGAGATTACATATAAGAAGACACTAACAAGAAACCTTCACCAAGTGTTACACGCCGATTGTTTTTATTTTTAGGAATGTGATTCAAGAACTTAAAAGAAAATAATTTATAGAAATAGCTCAATATTGTTTAGACCATTTATACAAGGTGTTTCAATTTAAATGATATCAAGAAGATATGATAAAATATCTCGCAAATAAGACATTTTCGGAAAAAGAACTTTTAAAATAAAAATTGCTTGGTTTTAAATAACACACAAGAATATGATCTTTGCTCGACAGATCAATTTCTATTATAAAATCTCGCGAATTTTATTGAAAAAGCTTGTGAATACGTTATCGTGCTCTTGAAATGACCTATTCTTGTATGTTCTTTGAAACTAAGCAACTTTTGTTTCAAAAGTTTTTTGGTTAACTTGACTTAATAAGTATAACACTTGGTGTGTAAGGTTCCTTGTAAGAATGAGATTATATTTATTTGAGTGTTCAGTAACCGTTTCAGTCGTAGTTGATTATCAGTTAGTTACTGGCATACGCATACTGACGGCTATCGGCTATAATCGCAAAACCGTTCAAATGCTCGCTTGCTTTATCTATGAGGCGGCAATCGGTGGAAACGGAGGCATGCCTGGCGACACTATCGTCGAAAATCGTTCTATATAAACGCAGACTTGGACAGCCCCCGCGTCCCCATCGTCGTTCAGTCACCCCTTTCCCGATACAATGTAGCCGAGGCGAGATTGACCGGGCTTGAGGGGTTGAAGCTGGGCGGTCGGTAGGGTTGAACCACCGTGCTCCAGCATATTCATGAGAGCTGAGTGCGCGAGGTTTGAACCAATATACCGCCTCTGTTCCGCTCGTATGTATGCAGGTACGTATGCGTGTGTGTACACACGTGCACGCGCTTTTATGTGGATGTACGCGTTTGTGTGGACGTACAGGTATGTAGGTGTACGGAGAACGGCTAGTTTGGTGCCGTAAGTAAGGGCGAACCGTTTATTCAGCAGCTTTTGCGCGGTTACGCGACAAGTCCGAAGAGATCCAAAAGTACGATGTGCCCTCCGGGCTTCCTTCCACGATCTAATCCGTAACACTTTGCAATTTTGCGAAGTCAAGCTTTCGGGTTCGCTTCGCGATGTTACGCGTCAGTGGGGTCGAAGTTTGGTAATAGCTTCGTGTTGATGTTAAGTTTTGAGATGACTGAGACAGAGAGACAGAGAGAGAGAGAGAGAGAGAGAGAGAGAAAATAAAGAGAGACGTCGGCTCTTATAATATAATTTTCGACTGGCATTTTACGATGCATTTTACGATGCAATATCCGAATTGAACGTACAATTAAATTCGGTCAGAGAGATGAAGTCATTATGTGAGTCATGTGAGTGTTTCATTAATTATATCATTAATTCCGCGAGTAATTCCTTCGCGAGACATCTGTTTTATGGAGCGCCGGAGCGACACTGACGCAAAATCGATCTGCCTCGTATGACAATCGTACGAAACGCATTACGATCGTTTAGAAAGAGACTCGGATAACAAAAAAAAAAAAAA
>NW_022639577.1:44569-52125 GCF_010583005.1 Odontomachus brunneus | reverse complement strand
AAAAAAAAAAAAAAAAAAAAAAAAAATAAAAACGGGAGGGACAGAACAACATTGAATTCGTACATCAAATCTGACGTTTCACATTTTACGTGGAACGGGCATTCTCGCGCGTATCGGCTGCGGTGTATATAGGGCATTTCATCCGCGGCGAAATCAGTCCAATTACACATCTATCGGATATGTGATTACTCAAAAAATATTTATCGGTGCCTATCCGCCATTCCATCCGTACATCAGTATCCCGGATTACATTTTAAAGGCAATTTTCGCAACTCCGGTCCGAGCTAATTCACTCTTGCCGACACACCGCGCACGAGTGGGAAAGAAGCGAGGGCCGAATTGATGGCGATATTAAACTTCCCGCGCGAAGTATCAACGTTGCTCCCCTGCTCTCGCACACAGTGACCGTGATGCGAGTGCGCGCGCACGCACATACGCGCGCATGGTTGTCTCGATTTTCGCGTGTAGATCCGATAGTGAACACTCGCTGGAGGCACTTGTTTGCAATGTCCGTCAGCGAGAGAGTGCGAGGATGAAAGCCCATTCCACGGGGGTGGTTCGCTCGATGCAGGAATACCTATTGAAATTCTTTAATTAACCCTCACGGCATCTCCTTCCTCGTATTCGCATAGCTCGCTCAAAGGAGCAGAAGCAGACCGAGAGAGCGGCGTGCAGATTGATCGTGCTCAAACGATGTGTAAATTAGTCGTTTGCAAGCGGCGACGGGGTGGAAGGGTATCTTGGGGGTGTTGGAGTCTCCGTCGAACGCAGCTACGTACGATTGCGCGGCACGACCTAAATCTTAATACTCGCGTAGCAAATTTCTTGAAATCTAATCCAGTTCGACTCCTTAAATTCCGTAATTACGGATTTTTGTCCCACATAAAAAAAATTTCTCGAATTTAATTGGAATTCATCCTGACTTTTTAAAAAGATGATAGTTTCTAAGTGGAAAATGTATGAAGATTTAGATTAGAAATGTAGTATTTCAAAATCCTACATGAGAAACCAAAGATCTCATTTCTTTTACTGAACGTTTTCCCAAAGTTTACTTTTTCTCGATATTTTATATTTATGTTGCACAAAACGTCTGAAACATTTTATGTGCGCTTTACAAATATAAATATACTTAAAAAGCATCAATATTCAAACTGTTCCAAATATTTTGCTCAATTCTTTTTTTTAAATACATTATATGTATCTTTGGTAAAACAATACATATTATATAGTGTATTCTAATTATTAACAATTAACAGTCAGTAAGTTATAAGAATCGCGGCACAATGGTCTCCATTTTGAAAAGAACAAACCTTATACTTCTATAATTATTGGCGTATTAACTATTACTTTGTTATCTTCTGTGCAACTTCACTTTCTTTCACTCTTTTTACGTAATTTCTTTCTGCTTTTGAGTTTCCCACTTAAAGTTACAACCTCAATTATTTAGGAAATCGGGAGAACCAGATTAGACACCAGGATATTTTCTATAGATGGATTAATAATGGAATTCCCAATACGATACATTTGACAAGTTTGGGTAATCTGATTGGAATCTGTGCAATACTTGGGAATGTTTGGGAAATTTCCGGGAAGAACTCATATTTGAGACAAGAATGGGATTCCCTGATATCAATTTGGTGACCAATCAATTTTGGGACCAATTTCGGCATTCTAATAGGAATCTACGTTGTATTTGGGAAAATCTTGGGAATTTCTATGCGGATATTACATCGCATTAGTACGTCACCCGGCGTGGAAAGTATTCGCTCACTTGTAACCTCGGGGATAAATAATTTCCAAATTCGGAAATCAGCTATCCGCGCGGACGCGTTGCCGTCATTTATAATCGCGCCGACACGATAATTTAATAGTACGCTCGTTCGGGTTGCTGAATTTCACGACGCAGTCAGATTTTATAGTTTGCGTAGTGGGCCGATATTTCCGTCAATATTAAACGTCATTGCAGCTTCATTGACATTAACTAATGTTTGACGACATTAATCTATTTTAGGTAACCGCAGACCGTAGCAATCGTAAACCATTTTGCATACAAACCATTCGCATTAGCGGCTGTTTTGGAATCGTTTCGTAATTTATAACATATGACGAATGATAGGAGGGTTTCACTTAAGCGAGAAGCGCCAGCGCACCTGCTTGATTTATGACTAACACCCTACTCCCGTAATTTATATCTATAAGCAGTGCTTTTCGAGATTACTGAGCTCGAGTTTTTGCAATCAACGCGTCAAGTGGCGCAGAGACGCAAGAGAATAAATGTCGCGCTAAATTTCCATTAAAAAAATGAAAATAAGGATCTAGCATAATGGATCCGAGTACGGTTTTGTTTTGCCTAGACGGATATATGTAAACTAGATAGCAACTTTATTATTTGATTTATAAAAATGATGTCCTTTAGGAGTGATTCATAGAGCATTCATACTTCTCACATAGAATGACAAAATAAAAATACAAAAAGAATGGAAATTTACTAGAAACAATATGTTATAAGAAATGGAATATATGATAGTATAATTATAACTTTTAATAAATTTGTAGACGCATCAATATAACGGAAATGTTATATCAATTTATGATGCAAATCTAATGATCAATATAATAAAGTGTATTTCCTTTATAAATGTAATTAAAAAAATCAGAAATTAAAATAGAGCCTATAAGAGTTCAAGTACAAGTTTCTAGTGCTTGAAACTAACATAGTAATACTAGTGTATGTCCTCTATAAGGTACGCAAGGAAATTTATTATTCTTATAAGCACTGTTTTAATTTCTGATTGGTTTCAAAAGAGTTCTTTTGTAATTAAAAGGGTGGTAAAATTTTCATCATAGATTGTCCCATGTCGCGATCATTAAATACTATATATACTTTACCAGTCAATTTGTAAAAGTTGAATTGTTTATAAATAAGTTGATATCGTACTCATTTATTATATAGAATGACGAAATAAAAATACGAAAGAAATACGTAAACAAAATGGTCAAAATTTATTCAAAGTGTAATGCAATATGATAACTTGATTGTTATTTTTAATAAATTTGTTGCTATATAAGTATTTAAATAATTAATTAATTAATATTAATTAGTATTATATTGATATAACCAGAAATTAATTAATGTACTCAAAACGAATTAATTAATATAATAAAAAATTAATGTTATTGCATGATGTAGATTTAATGATTAATTGAACACAATATCCTATATAATCGAGAGTAAAGAAGGCCACATATAAAATATCTATCCTGATTAGTAGTTCCGGGATTTTCGTGAGAGATCTCCAAGCCTTTCTGCCGGCTCTTAATTATGGACCAACTTTACCTCGTCTGCTTATATGCTCAATTTCATTCATTTTATGAGTGAACATTGTTTTTATTCTCCGCAACAGCGTATCATACACTTGCAGGAAACTTTGTTCTGGCTAGTAACACGTTGCTTAACTTTATTTATTCACGATGGAGAACATTACTACAAAATCTCTTAAGACTCGAAAATTTATTTTGCTACTACTACATCAGTTTATTCTGTTTCTTAATTGTAATATTATTCCGATTTTAACGAAACTCAGGGAAACGCATCTATGTTCT
This sequence comes from Odontomachus brunneus, assembly GCF_010583005.1. Classification (NCBI taxonomy): domain Eukaryota; kingdom Metazoa; phylum Arthropoda; class Insecta; order Hymenoptera; family Formicidae; genus Odontomachus; species Odontomachus brunneus. The sequence goes on along the minus strand of NW_022639577.1, from coordinate 48,522 downwards.
AAAAGGACTTCGCGATTTTATATCTACTATTTCTCTCAAGATAAATACTAAAAAGGCGCATGAGCAACGCACCTCTGGGGCCATCTAGATCTAATCTCTCCTATGGGTGAAATTTTTAATGTACGTTATGTCGCGATAACATTTGCATATACGTTTGATGTACATTGTACGAACAGAAAGTGCATTACATACACATAATATTTCCAATATCCATAAACGCAAATGTATAGGATATACATATGTGTATTCGAATGCTTTGTGGGATTTGTTTCATAAATATAATTGAAGAAATTGAAGTTAAATGAAGTTTTCACCTCTCTCTTTCATTGATTGTCACACGTGATAATCATGAAAATGTATTTGGATGATCAAAATCCGCGAAGCTCGCGCAGACTGAAATTAGAGAGAGCGTCTCGCTATCCCTTCAACACACTAGCGAGTCAAGTGGATAGACGTGGCGAAGGTGAACACTGCGCGAGGATACAGAGTGGAGGAGCGAAAAAGCGGAAGAAATGAGGGAAACGAGAACCGGAGGAAGACAGATAGTTTTCTTTTGCGTTCTACCTTTGTCGTTTTCGTTCCGGCAAAGGAGCTATCGATCTAAGTCGAACAAAGGGACCACTTTAATTATCGGCTGTGTTACGCGCGCTGGCACATCTACACCCGGCTGTTTGTCCTTTGTAGAAACCTCGAGCGATGGGTGAGATCGCGCATAGACGCGGGACGAATGTATCCGGGATGATGGGGTGCGGAGTGCACAAGAGTGGCTTCGTCCTGACGCAGACAGCTCGTAAAACGATATGGGCCAGCCGGCAGCTTCGCATGCGCGACTAATAAGTAAATACGAATTAGCATTCCGGGTCCTTTGGCGATATAAATCAAACGAATTAATTACAAAGTAGCGACGGCAGGGAGGCGCAGCGTGCGCCCGCGCTCGCCATGGCGGCGAACTGTCTCGAAGTAAAGAAACTCGACGTTGCCTGCTTTGCATATTGCTCTACGTAAATACTAATAAATTCCGGCGCGCTGCTCACGTACGGTGCGGCAAATTAAAGGCGCGAGGGGACAACACGCGAAAATAATCGTGGGCTTTATCGGGCGCCTCTTTTGTCCGCCGGTTTCGTTTCTGAGGAAGGAAGAGGCGAGCGATGTTCCACGCGACAACGAGGACGAAGGAGTTTGAAGATACCTCTCTCTTTGATCTCTCGGCGGCGTTAGCGTTGCGATTCGTTTGCTCAAACGGATACTTGGACGTGCGTAACAATCCAAGCAGGACTGCATCTGCACCGACTTCTTTTTGCGCCACGGGGCGACGACGACTACGACGAATCGCCGAGGAATCGACGAGACGTTACGACAAAGTATCAACAAGTGGAGCGTTGCGCTGCACTGATTCTCACGAAGAAATTTAAGATACATTGCGCGAAGGATCCCAAATAGAGACAGCTGTACGTAGCAACTTCCTAGATAAATTTTCATGATTATCACGACGTGAGAAATCGATGTGAGAAATGGATAGAAATTTTACAATTTTTTAAGTTACATATATGAGGCAAATATATTATGTATTGAATTAATCATTAAATTTACATCGTACAATGATTACATCGTAAATTTGTTATTATATTGATGTAGCTACAAATTTAATAAAAGTTACAACCAGATTTTTATATTATATTTTGATATGTTGTTTTAAGCACATTTTGATCATTCTTTTGTGTTTCTTTCGTATTTCTATTTTCGTCATTCTGTGTAAGATAAAAAATATGAATGCCATGCACAGATTATTCATAAAGGATGCAACCTTTATAAATTGATTAAAAGTTGCTGCTAAATTTTCGTTCTCCTAACTGGATTTACTAGTCAATTCGTGAAAGTTGCATTCCTTATAAGTAGTTCATATAGTACTCATATTTATCATATGGAATAATGAAATAAAAACACGAAAAAAATAACAAATTGCTCAGAGAACAACATATCATGTGTTACCTAATATGAAAATCTGAGTGTAATTTTTGATAAATTTATTGCCGCGCCAATATGACCAAAAATATTAGGTAAATTGTACATGTAAATTTACACAGAAAAAAGATATGGTGCACATAAACAGAAATGTTTAGTTATTAGCAGCATGGTTGCATCACCTATCTATGATGTTAATATGTACGATTGATATAATTCAGTTATTTTGGGTCGACTATTCAAAATTTTGATCCTATTTTCAGCTTTAATATTCCATTTAATACCTATTTTGATACTCTGAAACCTATATAAACACCTTTTAATTTAATTTAATTTATTGAAGTCGAAATTTTGATCCAACTTTCAGTCTCACTATTCTATTCAACATTTAGTTTGATATTTTGAAATCTACAATATATTTTGATACAATATATTTTGACGCTAAAGAAAGTTTCGGACATCATCAGAAACAAAGTAGGAGTAAATTGTATCATTAGAATTAAATATACTTTGCTAACTTAACTGCTACTGCGTTGTAGAATTCAAAGTTTAACATAGGGCCAAAATTTCTACTCGTAGAAATCGGTAGATCAATGTTATTGCGCGTGATCTAGTTATGTCAATCAGAAATCGGTTGTGGTGACATTTATCATGGATACACTGGTTGGACTAACCAAATATCGTCACTGCTGCAACGACATTATTTTGTCATTAATTTAGCAATTGCTCTTTGTGTGTAAGCTAATTGACACTATTTTTTCCGTATAATGATGAATTTAATGCAATATATTTGCCTAAATATAATTCAAGGAATTAGAGTTTCCATTATCGATGGAAACATTGTCTCACATCATGATAATCATGAAAATCTGGGACAGTTAATAAATTTGTTGCTACATCAATATAACAAAAAATTTGCATTATTATATGATGTAAATTTAATGATTAATTCAGTATATAACACATTTGCCTCATAAATGTAATTAAAAAGATTGCACAGTTTTCATCATCGATCGTCTCGCGTGATAATCATGAAAGTCTATCTGGGGTACGTCTGTCTGCTCGCTGACGGCCGACTACCACTCGCGCGTAATACTCTTGATAATAGAATCATTCTCGCGTCTGTTAAGAAATTCGGGCGTTATCCACGATTGCGCGGCATTACAAATGGCGACACATCTATCCTCTACCTCCGTCTCTTTCTCCCTCACGATAAAAGACGGCGGGTCTCCCGCCGGTAAAACGATTAATTCGCGCTCTCGTCCGGTGCAACGGTGCGGCTGCCAAGCGTCATAAAGATCTCGCTACGTGGATACGCACCGATTAATCCTATCGTCGAATAAACAGGGTACCGACGTCGCTCGCTCGTGACAAGCCGGCGTTATCTGTCACGTACACGCGCCGATAACGCCCGAGTCCCGCACGAGTGCATTTACGCGCAGGACGGTGCATAAACGGCTCTAGGAGAAACCAAGTGGAGGATAGGCTTTTCATTACTGTTTGGTATCGTGTTTCAGCCACCCTAACGAGTCGAATGAAGGGTTGTCGCGCTGCTCTGCCGCGAGTTGGCTGCGGCGGGCGCAAGGGTGGCAAGCCGAAGGACGAGGGGAAGAGAGAGAGCGAGAGAGAGAGAGAGAGAGAGAGAAAGAGAGGACGAGGGAGAGAGGGCGAGTGAGGGCTGGGGTTAAACGGGGATGAACGAGAACTGAGACGGGGTTATTTGCAGTTTGCCTCTAATTTTGTGTTGGAAATATCGTTACGCCTAGATCGTATCATCTTGTTTATGGGTTTATACCTAGATGCCATTCGACGCGCGCTGCCCCTCAGCTCGTCGACCGCCGTTTTATTATCGCGAGGAGTGTGGAGCGACGAGCTTTCGTCCGCCGTACGTCACTCCGCACGTTGATGAGAAATGGCGCTGACAGTATGACTTTTATTTGCGCTCTAGGCACGGTTTGTGATTCAATTTCGTCCGGCCTCCATACACTCGG
>NW_022639577.1:41131-44559 GCF_010583005.1 Odontomachus brunneus | reverse complement strand
GGGGGGGGGGGGGAGGGGAGAGGAGGCGCGCGTAATTTGAGTACTAGCGCTGTACATGAAGTAATAATCGATATAAAGTTAATTTCACGCGATTATACGAGGCGGCAGGCGTACGGAAGAATATAATGAAGTAATTCTTCTTCAGATTTCGCGCCGCTGTTGTGCATGATGGTCTTCGCATAATCGACCAGGCAACGCAACCGATTACGCGTCACTCTCGCAGTGGAAAAGCGTTTGAAAAGCGTCGAGAGGGTAACCCGAATGTGTGTGAACGGCACACAGACGAGTATCGCCGACGGCTCTCGACAGAATATAGCTAGGTATCCATCTTCGAAATGAAATTCACCGAGCGTGCAATGTTTCGCTAGAGAGGGAAGGCCTCGCGTACAGCGCTTCGATTGTTACGCATGGCGTAACTAATTACCGGCTAATTGTAGACAATGACATTTTCTCTTGTACTTTATTTCGCATCGCTGTTATCGCAAATGCTTGCAAATTAACGTTAACCCACGTATCGGAACCCAATTTCGCTCAATTAAGCAATTAACGGCCTTCCAGCATCAAATAACGCTCGCTTTCCCGCCTCTCGCGCAGAATTCTCCACCATTATTTGTGTCCGTTGTGTTACTGATAGTTACGTAAAAAAAAAAAAAAAAGGAAAAAATCGTCGCCCGCGTGTCCGCTGTATTTGCGGACATTCGTTTCTCGGCGAACGAAACGGGAGAACTGTCGTGCGACACCGTCGTCGTGCAGTCAACGCGGAGCGGAGCGGAGCACGACAACGCGTGAGATCGAGTTATCCTCGTTTAAAGCTTTTCGCAAACTTTGCGCGTCGAACGAAGGGAATAGCAGTATGTATGGCTCTATGAGAAAGCGAACCGAGGAATACGCCATCTTGGCAATAAGATTGTTTAAAAGAGAAGGAGAAGAAAAAGAGAGAGAGAGAGAGAGGTGTAGTATTGGAATTCTGTTTTTGCAAGAGTAGATCCTGTAAGACGGTTTCTCGACAAGAACTAATAATGTAAAGGTCCAAAAATGGAATAAATTAATTTGTTTGTTAATAATCTGATGATAAAAAGAAACTTCGTGACACATCTCGAAAGGATCATAGGGAAGCGCTGATTGTAATTGCCGTGTACATTGCATTTGCAAATAACTCTCACCAAATGATACACGATTTAATTGATCTTTTGATATAGGATATAAAAGATGATTATTTATGGGAAAGAAATTAGTTCAAAATCAATCTCAGTGCTCATATACAAGTTCTCATTTTAATAACGTCATAAAGTCTTTCAAAAACAACACATTTTAGATAAAAATAGTTCGATGTTTAAAAATGTTTCGATTTAGGTAAAAAAAAATTACGATAGGTAAGTAAGTAATGGTAACTTCTATTTGACCATGAGAGTCCCTATCAACTTTGAGAGAATCTTGATAGACAGTTTCATGATCAAATAGATGTCACCATTCTACTTACCTATTCAAACTAAGAAAAGTGACAATTATACAAGGTTTGTATATGTAAAATTAATACATATATATATTTTTTTAGTAAATTATTTAATAGTTATTGCAATTAAAACTGAATGGTTATGAAAATTATATAGCGATACAACATTTATATAAAAAAATATATAAAAACATTCACCTAATTAAATCCGTAGATGCTTTAGATTTTATCTCATTACCTCACCAGTCATTTTTCCAAATAATTTTTATACTGCGCTACAGCTTTTATAATTTGGATATAGAATAAAGTTAATTATTATGATATATACTTTGAAAATATTGTACCTTCAGAAAAAATATACGATAACGGGAGTTATTTCAATGATAACTATACGATTTTTATGTCTAAAATCATTATATATTGTTAATAGCATATCATTATATATATTTGCCACTTATATAGTTATCGCCATTATGTATTTTTCTTTAAGTGTAGTAAAAATTACAACATTTTTAAATCTTGGAGCATATAACACAGTTATAATTAAAATTACTATGTATTTGTTAAAAATAATATGCAAATTTAATTTGTTATTGTAAAATTATTGTAATTACTTGAATCTTGCTTATAGTGTATATTCGATAGAAAATCGAATTTACTATATTATATATTTCTACATTATATTATATATATATATATATATATATACATATACATACATATATAATATATAATATATATTATATATAAACTATATTCTATACAATATTTCTGTATATTTCTGTATATATTAATTTATACTAAAATATCAGCGAAGTTCAGTTTTATAAAAAACATTGTAAAATGAAATATAATTTCATCATAATTTTTATTATAACACTTTTCCTATATATAAAGTAGACTACAACAGATATTGGAAATAATTAAGTAAAATTGCAAGAATATATATATATATATATATATATATATATATATATATATGTGTGTGTATATGTATATGTATAGGGAGAAAAATATATCGAGATCGTGAGACGGTGGAACCAAGAATTGAATTCAAATCCTTTTGCTTGCCGACTGCTCGACTAAAGATACTTGAGCTCTATGCATTGATCTCTTTTTTCCTTTTTTTTCTTTTAATAGTTATATCTTTAATAGTTGCATCAAGATGCTCCTCTCTTTCGTATCTCCTGCCTGTTATCTCTCATGTGTCCATCGGATATCGCAGGCGCATCGCGCACGATCCACGCGTATCAACATAAGTTGTGACGCGGCCCGGCGTCGCATGACGCGCGTCTCTACGCACGTTTTACAGACGTAGTGATTCGCTCCGTGTCGCGGCGGCTGACTAGCAGTACGTGTGGAGCGTGGCGTAGCGTAGTGCAGCGCACGTGCGGAAAAATAAATCTTATTGTTTCTGGAATCGAGTTTACCTGGGCGGTCCACCTGTCACGCTCGTCAGGCAAAGCGACAAAAAGTTTAACGACGTTATCGCGTTATCCAAACACGGCCAGCCCCACGTGAACGCGCGCCAGTGCGCACATACCACGCGTCACACATGTGTACATGTGTGCGCGTGTTGTGTGTACGCAGAGTACACAACGCGATGCACTCGTCGTCGTCGATGCACGCGCGACTGCCGTGCGTCGGGAGAGACGCGTAAGTCTACGTACTGTCTACGGAAAAAAAATAAAACGACAGGAGATAAAGCGCGGAGAGAGGGACGAGGCTGTGGCGCGGCAACAGGACGCGGATGGAAGGGACAGAGGGGGGAGGGGACAGTGTGCGGGTGGCGTAAAAGTGAGACGCGCGGAATTTTTGCGATCCCCGTGACGAAATTGCATCCGCCCGCGCGTTGGTGACGCGCGTTGCCGCCCCGCTGCCGCTCCGCTTTGTGCATGCCGAAATGCGTCGGGATCGATTCGAATGGAATTTCGCGCAATCGAGAACCCTGCCGCTTCTCCCCCCCCCCCCCCCC
>NW_022639577.1:30456-41075 GCF_010583005.1 Odontomachus brunneus | reverse complement strand
CCCCCCCCCACTCTTTCTCTCGCTTTCTCTCTCACACACACCCACTCTCGCTGCATCTTTCTCCATTTTTTTTACCCAATCGGCAAAATTTCGTATCAGCCTCGAGAGAAGGTCTCGTTAAAAAATTTCCCGGAAAAATCGAAAATACACGTGTATATTTAAACACGTCAATTGGCCGTAATTATGCAAGAATAGTCTAGCTTACGAGTAACATGCAGTACGTTTTGAAAAAAATTAAGGTGCAAATTTGATATATAATTTAAAAAATGTAGATAGTACTAAGGTTCTTCGCAAACATTCAAGAAATCAAACATAGTCAATTTTTTTGTATGACTGTAGCTAATTTTTAGTTAAAGGGATATTTGTTTAATTTGGGACAATGCCAATGAGGTAAACACTGCTTGACATACCCAGCGTTATGCTTTATAACTTGATTATATACTTTTATAATTTATTATTTTTTCACACAGAAATTCAAGAACATTCCTTAGGCATAAATAACAGTAATAAGTAAATAATAAATAAGATAAAACCGCACTTTACTACTTTTTATAATTTTCATTTAAAAAATCGCCTATTTCTCGGAATCTAGCAAATATTCAAACTACAAAATTCTCCATCAGAAACGTCTCTTAAGATTTTTTATGAAGAGAAAAATTTTGCTCAAACGTGATCGATGCCTTGAAAGATCAGCGCGTAAATATCTTTCTTCGAAAATTGGCAATACATGCCGCGAAGCAATTTGTCGTGAAGGTATTTCGGCGAGAATTTCTGGAAAACGAAAGCGCGGATCAGCTTTAGTGTTTGCGGTCGGATTGTCTGGAGTTTGATACGATACACACCGGGAAAAGAGAACAGCGTACGTTACTTTATTGATGGAATGAATTTTTCGTCCCACCGCGTAAAATCAATGCGAATGCTAAGGCGATAAAGTAGAGGTATAAATTTTATCGAATGCTACGCGCCGCGCCGCTTACGCGTTTTAAACGGCATTATCGTATCAGCATTTCTGGAACACGCGCGTTCTGCAGATTGCACTGGCGTTTTGCGGAACTTCCATAAACCTATTACAGTTGAACGACGAAGTAAACAGAGGCGCATAATGTGTTTCGTGCTTCCCGCCAAGTTTTTCTTCTTATCTCCACAGGATCAAGTATGAAACAAGGATTCAGAGACTCGATGCAATTCCTTTATACCCCTTTTTCTACTTATCTCTCTCTCTCTCTCTCTCTCTCTTTTCTCTCTCTATAGAGACTCCTTTCCACGATTTGACCGATATATTCGTTTATATATGAATGTGTGTGTGCGTGCGTCATATGTGCGAGCGAATTTGATCAGTGTCTATCAATATTTCGTTACGGCATCGCTTCGCGCGCATTCGGAATTCTGAATCCTAATATACATCGCAGGGATTTCGCGTTATTAGTTGACCCGATGTCCCCGACGTCATGCTGTCATATCGTCACGTCACGATACAAGTGGCACGGAAAAAATCGGCCGAAAATGCTATTATTGTCTCAAAACGCGTGTACACACGGCAAGTTTGCGCGAAATAGCCGGCACACGCGGGTCGTTGTCGACGCGACTAAATACGCCGCGGCTCATACGCGCGTACATACACATTGTACCCCGACGTGACGTGGCGTATAGCATTATATCAAAGTATATCGCGTAGAACGGGCCCGCATTATCCTATTGTAATGCGATCTCTCGCAGGACGCTCTATCCAGGGCGTAATATACGCAGGCCTCCGGGTTCGAAGGGACCCCGTATACAGACGTTGCAGTCTCGTATCGTCAGTTCACTCGAAGCGAGGATCGAGAATTGCCCCGATTTCACGTGCCCCGACACGGGGGCGACGGGCTGGCCAGTCTCGTTCCATCCTTCGGACATCGAATTTTAACAGAAGCGAAATAACGCGATATGGAGTTTTGATGGGGTCCTGCATATTTTGCCGGGGTTTCGCAGGATTACATTCGGTGGCGTTCGCTTGATACGGTCGGAGATCACACATTGACGATATCGCCGTGATATTCGCGGGAGCGTTACATAATGTATTGTTGCGACACGCACACGGAGTGCGCTACGGAACTACCATCTACGTATCTGCGTCGCGGGGAATAATCTGGAATTACAGAATGCTGAGATTAACTCGCTGCGGGGCATCAACACTACGAAGAGTGTTATGTTGTAAGGTATTATTATGTGTATGGTATAAAACGAAGCGCTTGGCTGGATTTGAGATATACGATTATGTGCAATTGCGTTTAAAACTCCTATCGTTATTGCGTTCACTCGAGACGTCACAGGAGGATAAGTACTTCCGCGTTACTGTCCGATGGAAAATCGCATCGGGTATGTGTGTATGTGTGTGTGTTCGCGCAATTTTCACGCAAGGGATTATGTTTTCCATATATCGACTTCGATGTAAAAACACGACAGCTCGCGTAAAATATTTCTTGGAATCTAATCGGGACTCATTCCGATTTCTTAAAATAATTATGAGTTCTGGTCTCGCATAGAAAATGTCTTAGAGTCTAATCGGTAATTCAGTTCGACTCCCCAAAATAATTATAAGATCTAATTATACAAAATTTTTTTTCGATCCAATTGATATGCGTACCGATTTCTCAAAAAAAAAAAGATAAATTCTGAGTGCATCAAATCCACTAAGATTCGAATTACAAGTGTAATGTTCCAAAAATGCGATTATAAGAGAGAGAACCAGATCCCATTTTCTCTAACAAATATTTTTCTAAAGTCTCTTTTCTGATTTCGATTTTATATTTATATTGAAATACTTTAAATATATTGACGCACAAGCATAAATACTTAAAAAAATATGTACTCTGTTTCAAATATTTTATTTAACCTCTTTATATAAAATAAATTATAAATATCTTAAATAAAATAATATATATTTTATTTGTATTTTAAATATAAAATTTTATAATATGAAATAATTAATCATTTAAGTATATTGTGATTATTTACAATTAACAGTCGGTACGTTATAAGAATAACTATGCAACAGCTTATATTTTGGAAAGAATAAATCTCATATTTCTATAAATCATAATTTTGTTATTCTCTGTTTTCTCTTTTCCTTTCACTCATTCTACTCAACTTTCCTTCTGCCTTTGAGTTTCCCACTTAGAATCATAACTTCAATTATTTGAGGGATAGATCCCAATTCAATTCTAGAAAATTTTCTATAATTGGCATAAGAATTGAATTCCTTATTTGACATCGAAGTATACTGATATTGTTGACTGAAAAAAACAAGCTCAAGTTCCTATAATATTATATTTTTATGCTTTGATTTTAGATTTAAGACCGAGATGTGTCTTTGGGACGATTGTTGGAACATATTTCAGGCAAGAATGAGATATCATAGTGGGATAAACAATTTTAAATCTAAATTAGATATCTTAATAGGAATCTAGGATGTATAATCTTGAGAAAATTTTATGCGGGGGCTTGAGAAACATCGAATATATATATGAGCTTTCCTCGTTCGCTAAAAATACCGTGCTTAAAAATCAGAGAGGCAAAGTGAGACTTATTCCGAGCATACTAATGAAACAAGGAGTAATTAAAAAAAAGAGCTTATTATGCATGGTATTCTCTTTGTCGCGGTGCTCAAAGAGTAGCGCGAGTTTTGTCGTGCTGTGATACCATAAATGGAATTTGGATTAAAAAGGGCATTACCTATCCGAATGGAGAGTCGCTGAAAAGGGAACGTTTTCAATGCAGTAAAACCCGATTTAAAGCTGTCAGTTCAGTGTATGCGTCACCTGTATGAGGGGATTAGTAATGAAGGGCTGTGTAATGTTACAGACGCGTTTGCTCGCCAGGCAGGGAAGAGAGGTAGGCGGATAATAGTTTTAAGAATGAACAAGGACGCACGGTACATTCAGCTTTTCATATATAATTCGACTCGATAATACGGTGCACTTAGAAACGTGCTAAAGTTAACTCGCAAAGTCGAACGTGCGATTATAGCCAACTGCGAATTAATAAATATTGCAAATGTACATTGGCTTTCTGCTTGTCCCGTTTTATCGTTTAATTTGTACGATATCATAAATAAGAAAGAAACGAAACCAAAATAGAATATTAGAATTTCACAACATGAATGGTAAATGGTTATTACCGCGTAATTCTTTTTTTACCTTTTTTTACCTTTTCTTTTTATTTTTATTCCTTTTTAATCGACTTGTCTTGCTTAGTTTCGGAAAATAGTTAATTTATTATTCTCAGATTTTATTAATTACTTCTATCTACAGGATTATCAATTCTCGCATTTGTGGTAAGATTGTTTTAAAATATCTAAATTTCTTCGATATTTGTACACGTTTGCGTGCGCGCGCATAAGCTCTCGTTTCATTCAATATATTATATGCAAAGTATAAAAAATGCACTCATTTAATTCATCACCCATAGGTTATATTATATCTTCCAATTAGTAGGAATCTCAGGATAAAGAATGCACAATTTTTGTTAGCTCCTTCATATTTAATTGCTTGTTATATGAGCTAATTAACTACGAGTTTTCAGACAGATAGCTGTGTGTAAAATACAGTCACAGTCGATCGTGTGTTTCTTGTCGCACAATCTTTATTAAAGTTAATTAATCCCAAAGCGTTACCCCTTTTTCTATGAGTGTTTATGGACACAAACGTCCGATGCGTATATCTAAAAAAAAACAAAGCAAATAGAAAGTAAAGGGAATAGAAAAGAATAACAAAGTTATGTTTTATATAAGATGTCTAAGTCTTTTTAAATGAATGTTGAGATCTTTCACAAACCTAAAAAGAAGAAGTCTATTTAAAAGTTTTCTTGTATTTGTTTTGACTAATTATATACGTTATTATTATTGAGAACGGTTTGGAACAGTAATGAAACATCTATGGACTATACAATATAATTTAATAAACATCCTAATTATATCGAATATTAAGATTTCTCTGGTTATTGTTGCAATAGAGATCACACAACACATACAATACAACACAATACACACAACTCACACACACACACACACACAACCCACACATACTTATAAGTTCTTAATGACCATTTATTTACTTTACTTGAGATTAATTTATTTTCACAATAATGAATTAAATTTGCTTTGAAGTGTCCACGTTTTGTGAACATACACGTTATAAAATTATACAGGTAGCCCATTGTATGATTAAACATTGTTTTTAGCGAAGTATATTCTTCGTGATTATTGAACTCGTCCAATCGATTTGAGTTTGTCGTCTTCGTGAATTTCTTAAAAATTAAACAACGAAGACATATTGTGTCGTGAATAACATGACACAAAAATGCCAAAAATGATTTTATAATCGTTCCTCTAGAAATAAGCGTGAGTCACGTCGGCAGAGAAGGAATTTCCTCTGAGTGAAGCTCAGAGAGCTCGTCAAACTCGGTTGTAACGGCAATTTTATGGAATTTTCCCGAGATAATGGCTCATCTATAACTGTTCGAGAGTGTATTATGCCAGAGCCGAAGTGTGGGCGGCAGTGGGGCGCGGTTAAAGAGGGTTCCGCGGCCGCGGAAGGAACTCGACACTGCGCGCTGTGTGGTCTTAACGTCTAGATGATTGAGGGCCATGTAAAGTAAATGTATAGGAAGAGAAGAAGAAGAGGGAGAGTATCGCGCGGGAGAGCGAAAGCCTCGGCGCGTCGCGACGTCGAGGGATTCTTCAAAACTTGCCTTGAACTCGACATTTTCATCGTCACATTCACGCGCCGCCGAGCACGCGTCAAGAGAGCCCTCGGCGAAAGTATCGACTTCCGATCACAGCAGCCGCGTCATTTAGCACGCTGACGGCTCGGCGCCGACTACCATGGTGCCGGCGATCGAAATTAAGGGCCCCGACGTCGCCCGCGCCCGCGGGAACGGCGCGCCCATTCTGTTTTAATATACGCTCTCTCGTCGTGTGCGATACAGCTGCGTTTGTATCAATTAGTACGTCGCTAGCGCGATGGCTCGCGGCGCGGAGGCGCGAAAGTGCGTCGGCAACGACGATGATGAAGGTGGATAGGATACGCTTCCGTACACCCCGGTAACATCGCGTGTTCTTGTCTGCCTATCTGCCGCGGATTGAAACATACACGAGAATAGATGACGTCCCATTCTATCCGCGTAAAAGATTTTTCATTGGAATTCATTTCCGTTTATTAAAATAATTATGGATTACACTGAGAGAAAAAAATAGTTGGAATAATTATAATCTTACTATATTTTACAGTTCGTTTTGGCCTCAAACATATATTTATAGTTCATCTAAACATGAAGATATAGTCGAATGAACACAGATTTATAGTCAACATCTTATTACTCTATGTATATGGTAAAGCATCTTTTGGGAATATAGTTACATGTACCTATATTTGCCAAATATTCCAATTGTATTAATTATATAAAATAGTTAATTTCACTTACCATTCAATATTTGCTATCTTACTATATTTTTTATTTCAAATAATTACAATTCTTGGTAAACATTTTATACGGGTCAGTTATACTATGCTTATATTGTAAATATTACAAATAATATGGTAACATTTACTATAAAAATTATATTTCTAACTATAATCTTTTTACTATGCCATTATAATTCCAAATATCATACATTTTTCTCTCAGTGTAGAAGTGCGATGTTAAACATGGGCTTTTCTAAATAAAAAAAATCCAAAGGATTTTCCAAATATTCTTTGCATTTTACATTAGAATTGAATAAAAAAGTATGTTGGCTTTACAAATAATTCCATTACTGATCTTTATTTTACACTATAGAATTGAACGAAATACACGCTGATTTTCTACACATAAATCATTTCATTATTTAATAAAATATTTGAAATATTTTTGAAAAATATTACGTTTTTCAATTTTTTATTCTATTAAATACCATAATTGATATAAAAATAGGATTTCCTGTTTGATATCATAAAAGTATATCGACGTTATAAAAGTATACCGACGTCATAAAAGTATACTGAGTGAGAAAAAGTGCGAATAAATAGTATTTTTGTTTCGATTTTAGGTAGAGAACTTATGTTTGGTATAAGAGAATAAGAGAATAAGATTTCTCGATTAATATCATAACGGGTTAACCAACTTTCAGACAAATTTAGATACTCTATAATAGAAATCTATGATATATCTAGAAAAATCTTGAAAAATTTCTATGCGGAATTGGAAATGAAATGTTTCAAACATCCAATTCAAAAAGTAGAAAATCCAAAGTTTTCCAAATATTCTTTCTGGTTTTTATTTTACATTGAACAAAACGTATATTGATTTTCCAAATAATTTATAATAATTATTCAGTAAAATATTAAAGTTATATTATAGTTATATATAGTTATATATAGTTATATATAAGTTATATTATAGTTAAAGTTATATTATAGACACAAAAATGGGATTTTCTATTTAATATTATAAACATATTTTGTTAGAGAACCTAAGAATTTAGGAAAAGAATGGGATTTCCGGTTGATATTATAGTGTGATATCCAATGTAAAGTTTGAACACTCCAATGGGAATTTATTGTATATCTAGAAAAATCTTTGGAAATTTTTATGCGGAAGGAGAGTATAAATATAGAGAATGAAGGTTAGAAGTATAATGTTTCAAATATCAAATTCTTAAGTATAAAACCCAAAGTTTTCCTAACATTTTTTACACTAGATTTTACATTAGATTTGAATAAAACATGTTTTCAAATAATTTCATCATTCAATAAAATATTCAGAGTGTTCAGAGAAACATTTCTATATTTTATTCTACTGATTAGCACGAAAATGGTATTCTCTGTGTGATATCATAAAAATATACCGATATCACCAACTGAGAGAGAGCGCGAATATTTTTGTTTTAATTCTAGACAGAGAACTCATGTTTGGGACAAGAAAATGAGATTCCCAATTAATATTGTATTGGGATAACCGATTTTGGACCAAACATTCTAATCGGGATCTGTGTTGGGGAATTTCTGTGCGGATATTTCTCCCTGAGGTTCGGCCTAAACCCATCGCCAAGCATTACGAATACAGATCGGCACGAAATGCGCTCCCCCAAACGGACTCTCCCTCGCCGTCTTTTTCATCCACCTCGAGGCTGTTTTTCTCCTATCTCCAACCGTTTGCCTTTTGCTCGTTCCTTCTTTTTTATTTTTCACACACGCGCTCGCGTTCGTGTTCGTGCTCGCGCACGCGGATGTCTGTACCTGTGCGCGATGGTGTGGGGTTCGAAGGGTTCCCGCGGGTACGATTGTCGCGGCACAAATTACCATGCCCGACCGTCGACGGCGGGGTCAAACCTTCTAACCGTGGCGTAGTCACACGAGATCCGGTCACCGCCACGGTCGTTGCCAAAGGGCTCGCGTGTATCAATTCGTCCTGATTGTTGCTGTCCTTTTTTCTCTCGTCTCTTCTTTCCCGTTTGGTTAGCGCATCTCGTTCCCGTCATCGTCGTCGAGGCTCATAGCGGTTGTTGCTTATCTTCTCTATGAGGATGCGAGAACATTAGCGACGCAGCGTATTACGGCGATTACGACTATTGCGCTGTTTCAAGGATATTCAAAGTGGCCCCTCGATGGCGATTAAGAGCTTCGCGGAGATTCACATTAGTATGGTGGTGAGAATATTGAGGATGCCGAGAAATTGAAATTATTTCTCTAGGAATTGCGTTTCTCTATGCGGTCGGGACAACGAATAAGCACGAGCAATTTGTTTAAAAATAAATCTGAAAAACAACAGTCGTCGGTCTAAATTGAAAATGTAGAGAGGAAGCGTTGGAAGGAAGTACGCATAAATATAGTAAAAAAATTCTATAATCATGAAGTATAAAACGTTTCAATTCTACATTATCGTTATCAATGTGAATTAGCCTTTAAAAATATCTCTCGTTATAATAAAGCGGATAATGTTACTTATTATGTTACATTATTGGTCACGCAGCGTTACATCATTCACGCAGCGTATTACCCATCTTTATATAAAGAAAAGCTTTGAAAAGCATCGAAACTATCGTCGGCAAATAAAATAGTAGCGCTTATGAAATGAAACAGTTTGCATCTGCTGTTGAGTACAATATCGAACGATAGGCATTTCCGACTTTTCTATTCGTCTCCTTCACCGCACAATAGAGTTGCGATGAGTGTTAAATGGTATCCGGCACATGTATCGAAAGCGAATCGATGAACGCTCATTATTGCGCGTTTAATATATGTGCTGGACAAATGTAGATGTTGCATAATCGTTCGCGATCCTCGATTGCAGTTGCTAGCCTTTTATATGCTGACACATTTGCACGAGCGCCATTGAAACGTCCGTACTCGAGTTGCGCGCATTTTAAACCGTAATACGCGCGCGCGTGCATATCCACACGCTCACGCGTTGCGCCGTGTCGGCGCACAGCGTAAAGCGCAGAAAGACCCTCCCGCGAACAGTAATTTACGAATTTGTCGAGTTCGAATTTGCCACGCGCTCCCATAGAGTCAAGTGTTTTGCGAGGGAATTTGCTGGTACCGCGCGAGTTCGATCTGGCGTAATGATCACCGATGGTCATTGAACCTGCGAGAGAAATTCTCCGAACTGCATATCGCCGCGTCGCAAAATAATTGTTTCGTGCTGTTTTGAACGTGAACAAATAATTGTTGCGCAGCCCATTCTAAAGAGTATTATAACTTCATTGCATTCAATTCCTTTTCCGTTATATTACCTTTTCCGTTATATCGGGCATTAAGTGCCGAATGTAGTTTTAACACAAAATAATCTATATAGCCGATTACAAGAACGGTTTGCACATATTTGTTCTAATTAAGTTAGAAGCGCTTCAATTTGTCACAAAAGCTCATGAGTTTGCTTGGTAATTTGTTATGACAGAAGTTTACAGTGTAAATATTGGCTTTTGTTCTATTCTTATCTGATAGATAAATATACTTATCTGTCACGGAAAAAGCAGTATAGTTGGCTCACACGTAAATCTGGTTGGCATAATCAGATTCAATACTGAATTGCGGTAGAACTAATTATGTGATTGTTGCAAAAACAGAACAATTACTGAGTTATTGAGTGACAATCTAGTTACTTCAACTAAATCGATGGTAAATATAGTTGATAATGATGATGATAGGGTTATGTAGAGAAATGTAGTTGATGTACTAAACCATGATAAATATAAATAACTTAATGTGTCATTAATATAGTGACAATATTGATGTAGTTGATATATTAAAATAATTGAATCATATCAACCATATACATTACCAGCATATACGCTATAACTATGATGACTAAGATGATGCTAGTTATAAAACAAGATATTTCTAGTTATGCGCACCATATCTTTTTTTCCGTGTAATAAATAAATATGCTTCGGTAGATTTTCATAATTATCACGACATGAGAAAATCGATGATGGAAAATCTACAATCTTTTTAGTTTATGAAATTAATTATATCTTTAAAATATGCTGTATTGAATTAATCATTAAATTTATGACATACTATAAATACTATAAATTATATATATATATATATATATATATATATATATATATATATATATATATATATATATATATACACACA
>NW_022639577.1:24315-30446 GCF_010583005.1 Odontomachus brunneus | reverse complement strand
ATATATATATATATATATATATATATATATATATATATATATATATATATATAGCCAATTACACAAGAACGGTTTGCACACATTTGTTATATTGATGCAACAAATTTACTAAAAGTTACATTCAGATTTTCATATTACATTTTATATGACATCGTTTTGAGTAAATTTTGATTCATTCTCTATTCTTAGAGGAATTTTAAAAGATTTTGTACGCAAAAAAATATCATTTTACTGGTAAGGAAAGCAATTACTCAGTATACTTTCCTTCTTAAGCAATGGTTATCTTTAACAAAGAATATTTTTTTAATTAAAAATTTGAAATATATTTATTACAAATTTTAGAGGAAAGCCTATATTATCATGCACTCAAAAAAATAATTTATTCTCTGTACAAGAATATATTATATAACTTTATCGATACAATAATTATAGTTTGATCTTGATGTACTAAGTAAACCGAATTTTTATTTTAATTTAATATTTCTAATTGAATGCTAAACTTACTAAAATTCAGAATTTTTTTTAAGAAATTTGATGCTTATGAAATTATGATATTTTTGCAGATATGCAAACTTAAGAAATACTTGAAAAAAGTAATATTTATTTGAACATAGTATGTATTTTTCTATGTATGTATGTATGTGTGCGTGTGTGTACTTTTATATATGAATTTAATAGAATTCTTTTAAGATTAAAAAGGAAAGTATTCTAAGCACAATATTGTTAAAATTAGAGGAATTTTGTCTTTTATCTATAAATTTTATTTGTTGCGTTTTTCGTATTGTATATAAAAGGGGATTCTGCTTCAGATAAACATACTTTTTTAGGTTAAAAGAAAGTTAGAATAATATTTAGTAAATTTACGATTTTAATAGTCCACTTTATTAGAAGAGAAATACGTTTTGGTAAAAGTTGTCACTTAAAATGTAGTGTGTTGCAGGAAATAATATTATGCAATTAGAGGTCTTTTTTTTGGATGTATAAATTACTCATAAGGGACATAAAGGACTAGGAAAGTCGCTGCCACATTTACATACACCTGTTTATCTGGATACTTACATTTTCTTTAAATCCACTATTGCAATTGTGACATACTACGCTCATCCAATAGGCACCTGCAGTGTGTGACAACTTAAAAGATTAAACTTAAATAAAAATTTAAAGTTCCTCTAACTGTATTAGAAAGAAATCTGTGCAAGTCGTTTTGTAAGCCAACTATACAGAGTTCGCGCGGGTAACCCTGTTGTCACGACAAAAAGAAAAGAACACGTAGAGATACACGTATATATTACGCACCCTGTGAACTTGGTGCAGTCTACCCTTCATTACCGAAGTTCTCATCGCGCGCTACAGACGTAGAATTTTCTCGCGAAATTCATGCCGCTAAGTACGTAACTGCGCAGAAGGGGGAGGAACGGGTGAGAAAGGGTGCCAGCCCCGACAAGATAAAATTGCTCCCCGCGGCGCTCGCGGACAAGGCAAAAATTTGAGACTATTCTCGGAATGCAATCTCAAAATGTGCAGCTAAAAATGCGCCCTCGCAATTTCACACATATTACCGCAAGAATGCCACCGCCGCGGGATATAGGGCGATGGGGGTTGTCGGCTTGGCGGTCAGGGGAGCGAGGGAGGGAGAAAGGAAGAGAGAAAGAGTGAGAAAGAGCGTATGCGTTTTTACCTTCCCGCGCTGCTAAGCGTAATGCAGCTCGTAAAAAGCCGCGATCTCTTCCTCTTAACACCCCACGGTTTTATGCATTTTTTCATTCGCGTATTACGGCGGCGGCGGCGGCGGATGTCAGGTGCACGAGTCATATACCAACGGACGTCACTGATTTTTAAATTTTCAGTTAAAATCCTTGATCTACACATAGAAACGGGGGTAATGCACTTCATTGTGAAATAAATTGATACTCGCGTTTATACGTAATAGAATACAGCACAAAAGTAAGAGAACGGATGAAGGAGTGAGAGAAGGGACACACGCTCGCTTGGATTTGTATCGTATGCACCGTGTTGTGATAAAGCTTTAACGCACTTACCCGCTGCAATGTGATCTCGAGCAGTTTTCATGCTTTCTCTCTCTCTTTCTCGTCTCTCGCGAGATCCCCGAGTGCCGCAATTTTGCAAAGATAATATAATCTTGAACGTTTCACTTTTACCGTAATATTTCAGTTTACGTCTCAACTTGATATTTTAACTTGCGAATTAACGTTCAGTTTCCTTACGTTGCTGCAGCAGCAGCAACAACAACAACAACAGTAACAACAGTTCCGCCCGTTCGTGCACTCGCCATGTAAAAGAGAGGGAGAAAATTTATTTATTATAGATCGAGGCTGGTTGTGTGCGCAAACATTATCGAAGAAAAATAATAATGTAAAAGAAGAGCACACAAAGAATTTGAAGTTTAATCACAGGCGAGGCACCCCGCTCAAAGTTTCCTATTGAGGAATGCTCGTTGTAACGACTTGGAAAGTTTGGGTTCCGGACGCAGTTACGTCTTAAGATATTTTTATTTCCGCCGGAGGGAACCACGTCTCATCAACTACGCTGTCTAACAACGAAGACGGGGAAACATCCCGAATGAACATCTCGTCGCTGGTATGGCAACATGGCCATGTTAAAAAGAGCGCGTCGCTCCCTAATGAATGCCTCTTTTAGACTTTCGCTTCTATGACAAGTTAAAATGCGAACAATAACCAACGCAGTGCGATGCTAATAAGATTTAATAATACAGCGGTTCTTTCTTTCTGAAATCACTGACCGCAGCTTGAATTTTCATTTATTTCAAATATTATAATTTGATTTTCATTGGAAGAAAAAATATTTAAAAAATAAAAATAGTATTTTTCCACAGTGAGAATTAATAATATATTTACTTACACATTAATATAAAATATGTTTTAAATATGAAAATGTATATTTTCTTAAAATCTTAGTTTTTCATATTTGTTCTGTTTAAATAAAGAATTTTGATTTAAAAGTGTATCACACACACTTTTAAAAAATAATAAAAAACAATTAGAGATTAATCTGCATCTAAAAGGAATCATAAATAATTTGACATTGATTCGGAGCTTTGATAAAAAATTACACCATTTTAAAGTGTCCAACAATATGATAACGTTAAATAACGTCTTAATGGTGTTAATAATGCATTATTTGATGTCATCTTGTTACTTGGGAGTATTTGAAACTGTGTTGTTATGGAAATATATAATAATGTTATGTTTAGTAAAGGAAAAGACAATAATTAAAAAAAGTAATAACAAAAATCTCAATTTTCGTATATGTGTTTTGAGTATTCAAAATGATAATAAATAAATAAATAAATATATATATATAATACATTGTAATAAACAGAGATGTTAACGTATTTCTAATATTTAATATCTTTTTGCAGGGACTGTACAGGCAATCCTTAAATAAATATGCTGTTAGTATCCACCGAATAAATATTTTTTAATTTTTTATATATTTTTGCTTTCACAGTGCTGATAATAACATGTTTGAAATTTACTTTCGACTAAAGAATGTTAACGATCTCTTTTGTTACAAATGCAAAATACAAAATACAAAAGTAAATAATAGTTACTCATGCGCTTTACACATTTCTATGATACTTCAACGATTCATGTGAGATATTTTTATGTCTGTTTTTGTATTGGAATTGTTAAATTCTAATATAGATATGGTGAATGCGCGATAAATCCCGTTAGGGAGGCCGTGCACGTGTGTGCGCGTATGTACGCGTGTGCGCGTGTGTGCTAAAATCGCCGACAGCCAACAATAACGCAATTTCCGTAGATCCACGGAAACGTTTTCGTTGAAATGTTTGAATGGATCACAGCGGCGGTATTTACGCAGAACGGTGATAGAACGAAATACAATATTGCTGAAAATCTAAATTAATAGTGCTTTCTGCTATTTAGTATCAATATTGTTTGTTGAAAATCTGCTTCTAGACTGTACGTGTATTTTGTAGAACCGATGTTTTCTTCCGTAATCGCATAATCGCGTGTTGCCGGTAACCCGGCGGTAACAAATTATTATTTTTGTTGCATCGTAAAACACGGTTTTCCGCATTTCCGTTACGAGTCCATATTCTTCATACCGTTGTATGTGTGTATGTGTGTGTGTGTGTGTGCGTATGTGTATGTAACAAAAGTTTTTACATTATTACGGTAGATGTTGCATTATACGTGGGAGAACAGCGGATCACGCTATTTCGAATAAATTTCGGACAAAAGTGAATTTCGTCAGTTTTACTCGTCAATGTTAATTCGCGCAATTACCGGTGCAATAACGTTGAAACAATTTCAAGTATTATTAAAGCTTTGTATGTAACGACGTATTATGTAATACATATACAATTATTGAAAATGTATTCTTCCTCTTTATTCGTCTGCTCGATTATCCGTTAAGGGGATGCTGTAGCTGAAAATTTTATCGACTACTGACATTTCTCTGCAAAGTTTGCGTTATATTAGTTGCACAGAATTTCAAATGCTTTTACGCAATGAAAGTACATGCAAAAATAAATAAGAGCTCAATATGTGACAAAAATGAAAAAAGAAAAAACAATTTTAAATGTAAAATGTCGAGTCTTCAGTTAGCATAATATTTGTCTGATCCAAAAGTTTCGCATCTTGTACATACTGAAAGTGTGGAGATTCCAAACAGAAAAATTTCGAAGAACATTGCTGTACCTTCACATCTGAATTCAGAGGCTTAAGAATATCGAAAAGATTTGCAGAAAGATTTCTACACATGTGTGGTTTTCCACTGAATGTGGCAAAACAAGACGACGTACATTTACGTAAGTATATAGGTAATATCTGTATATAAGATATACGTAAAGGATAGCATGATTGTGACAATTGTCTCTGCGTTATCGACATTGTTCGCGTTCGCCATCCCATCGACTTCATCATCCCCTTAAGAGAATATTTGCCGTGCTTATGAGACTCGTGTTGCACTTACGTTTGAACAGCTAATTGGCGGCAGTTTAATCAATCGATGCCGCCATTCTATCGATTCACAAACACGTAGAAATTATGTAACGCGAAATGTAATATCTTCCAATGATACTGCGCGCACATCGAGAGCCAAACTCATTATTCTATTTCGTGGTCGCTTCACACATTATCTGATTATACGAGCACCACACTTACGGCGATTGATTATCGGAACGTCGGAGGAACTTCGAAAATGCAATATTAGCGAATAGTTATCCTTCACGAGAAAGGCGAGTAGTGTTTCGTATAGTATCCGAGAGCTGCCAGATCAATTTCGTCCGATGTTACGCAAATTGTCCTGATCCCGGCGACGTCCTCGTATTAATCATAGAAGCTACCCTCCGTTACGGAGTGAGCAGCCGCTCCTCCAACCTCGAAATTTGCTTTCTCTCCCTCGCATTCTCGATCAGCCCGACCGCCGCCGCCGCGAGAGAGTCTCGGCCCTTTTCCACTCCGGTTCGTATATTCTCCTTCATCTAGCAGGCCGCATGATATGTTTAACGTTGAATGTAATTTGAAAGATAACCCGTCTGCGCGCGGCCTGCCCTTTCGGCGTGTGGAAATTATGTTCGCGGAAACTTTCGGATTGGAAGCGTCAGCGTGGTCTACGATGCGAAGTACAACGCGCCAATATATTATTTACATCCGAGATAGCGCAACTTCTGAACTCGACAATATAATCTTCGACGACGGTCGTATTTCGCGGATACGAGGGACGTAGCGACCTCTCTGGGAGAGCTTCTTAATGTGTTTAAATCATCAATTGCGTTTTCAGAGAATTCAAATGGCGTGTGGAGTTTAGGGACATATTGACAGATTTTACCATTTTAACCTCGACTATTTTATAATTAAGCATTACGATAGCGCATCTTTAAGTTCTATCACTTTCCTGTACGATATGCGACTCTACATTGATGTTTCGCGTCTTCGCGACGCGCTCTGAATGTTACGCATATTCTTAAGGTTTTATCGTTTCTATTATACGTTTTACTGTACGTTTGATCCAGTTCGCTCGGATTCATTGTATAATCGCGAGGGATTTCTTAGGAACGCGTATGCACAGCAGCAACTCGTTTCTCCAATAAGTCACTATTGTGTGCACAACGCCTCTCTCTC
>NW_022639577.1:13679-24305 GCF_010583005.1 Odontomachus brunneus | reverse complement strand
CCTCTCTCTCTCTCTCTCTCTCTCTCTCTCTCTCTCTCTCTCTCTCTCTCTCTCTCTCTCTCTCTCTCTCTCTCTCTCGTTCTTCGAGATTCCGTGTATACACAAAAGCCGAACTCGACCCACTTGCACTAGCTGTTACATTTGTTGCGCGAAATTGAATTTAGTATAGCAATTCGCGCCAATGCGGATAACGAATTTCTTGCGATATTTAAATAAATTGGCGTATATATGTGTTTTAATCGTGGATATCAAATGGCAGATCATCGAAATGCGAATTGTTTGCAAATTTAATTTTGTAATCAAATTGGCGAATAACATGCCGCTTCGCAAATGTATTCTCAAATAACGTGGTTGAGAAACGCTATTGTGACAAATAAAGGATAAAAATAGAAAAACAAAGAAAGATATTGCAAAGGCTTTGAAGATAAGCGACCAGTGAATAAAATAGGATAATGAAACTGGTAATAGTTTGTGCAAAAAAAATTGAAATTTAAAATACGCTAATATTTATATTTTACTTATAAAAATGTATGATATCTTTAACAAAGGAAAAGATAATTAAAAAGTATTGACAGAAATCTTAATATTAATATATATATATATGTACTTTAAGAGTATTCAAAATTATATACGTAAAGTTTTATTGTGACTCAAGGTTAAAGTGAAAATATATTGTTATCCAATTCTATTTTACATATCTATATCATATATTTTTATAGAAAAAATAGAAATGTTAACATATTTAATATATTTTAACACACATATATATATATATATATAACATATTTTAACATATTGTATCTTTACAACTTATGTAATAATCTAAAAAATAGGATCGGAAAACTTAAAAACTGTATTAAATTTGCTGGAGAATGAACCTAATTCTTTGGAAAAAAATTCAAAATTAATATTTTTCCCGAGACACTAAGTAAAAAGCAATAGAAAGGGAAAATAATTTATAATTTCGAAAATTCTGCCATTTTGTTAAATTTCGAATTTCTACGTATAACAAATATTTATTCTTTAGCAAATTTAATTTGTTTTCAAATTTGGACTTACTAAAACTTCATGACTTTCGTGATTCTGACCGATTTATGTATCACCAATTTGCAGTATCAACAATTTGTTAAATAAAACCATATTGCCATAGTGGTACTTAGCACATTATGTGATAAATATACGAAATGACCAGTTTGGTAATAGTCAAACTATTTTTGTAATTATCACCAAGTTATTTTATATTATTTACCAAATCATTCAACTGGTTCAACTAAATAAATTTTGTTTACTAATTTGTTTTACTAATTATTTTATAATTATTACTGGACAGTTGCCGACTGTCATACCATATTCGCTACTAATCACCAAATATTACACTAAAACGCTCAGTCAAATGTATTTGTTGTAACTATTACAAGACTTCTTTCTCAGCATATATTTACATCGGCCTATCTCCGTGATTTGGCTGCACTCATTGGTCCATTGTCTTTCATTAAGATTGAGTATCAAGAGAGCTGTACGAATACACTTCCAATTTTAATAAATGTAGCGAAGTTCTACGTCCACACATAACATGGAAAATTTTCCTATCGAACATCTAGCGTAGTCTCTTAAAACGGACACTTTATCGAGTGTAGCGCTCGTTGTTACAGCCAGTAGCTACGTACGCAATATCGCTAGTCTCGAGGAACCCGGGTTCTGCCACGCTAGAATGACCGTATAATCCCCGATACGGTATACAGTGGCTGCGTTTACGCCGTTTACAGTCAAGTGCGTCCGCTTACTCACGATTGTATCTATATCCTAACTTTAGGCGTTACGTTCGCGCAAACCCCTATCACATCTGTGTGTAGCACCCCCGGACATCCAATAGCCGAGAGTTCGTGGCGCGGATCGACCTAACCTGACGACACTTCCGTGAGATTCCCGTGGCCGATAAGAATTCGGGTGAGTCCGCGCGGACTTTTGCGCGCCGAGCAATATTATCGTCCGTCACGGCGACTTTTTCGCTCGAATCCATAATGACAGCGGAAATAGATCCCAGCCCGAAGCGCTCGAATTACTTGGTGAAGTTGCGTCAAAGTTGCGTTACGTCGGCATAACCGGGAATAGATCCAACGGCCGGGAACGATTATCAGATATCACAGCGATATCGTTTTGATTACGGAAATCCGCGGAGAAGGAGAACCGGCTCGTTCCTTTTGCGAAGAAAACACCGTTATGACAGCGAACGTGACGCAAATACGGAGAACTGACAAGCCCGAGACAATTATTTTTAATATACTTTAGATTTATAGCAGGGACGAACTACGGCGAGACGAGGATCCCATTTCATTTCTCTCCCATTGTTTCTCTCGCTCTGACTTGTATCGTTGCGTTTTTTTGTTCCCGAAGTACACAAACGCGACTAGTTATCTCTAGCTTTTCCACCGTTTCCTGCAGGCACACGAATGGAAAAACTGTCTCGTGACAGCACGGCTACGGGCGGCCAGCGATTCGTCACTTTCCGAGTAACCAGCTGACGCTCGTCCAGTGATTTCAGTCGGGAAATTATCTCGCAATTCGCCTACGGCAGTTCTATTGTACGTAGTTATTGACCCCTTGTCAAAACGTTTAACTTTTTTCTTTGTTTCTCTTTTCATTAAATGTTCGAAAAATTATAACAATTTTTCGTATTATCACCGGTTAGAAACTAATCGGGACGTGTCCTAAATATATAATAACTCTAGCCAGAAATGCTTCAAAATAGATATGCTTTCATAAGGCCCAGATATGACCAAGATAGGCAAATTCTGAATAGAATTTCGAAAATAGGTCATGAATTAATATTGATGTGGATGTCCCAAACAAGGCTTATGCTAATAAGATTTGGTCAAGGAGCAAATCAATTGTCTAAATCCAATTTCTGAAAAATTTCAATGAAGAAACGATTATTCATTAATAGTTAATGATTGATAATTTTAAGGTCAATATTTTGTTGAGTGTTATATTTTAACTTTTAATAATTTGTACTTTAATTTTGCTACTAATTTTATTTTTCAAAGATACAATTCCTTTTTTATTTTCACTTCATTAAATATATTAATATATAATATAGTTTTAGCAAACAAAATTAAAAATTTCATGTTTAGTGTCAAAAGGATAATGCCGGGACATTGATGTCTTACTGAGGTTTTTGGGAGAGTATATTTATCCCAACGATGATATATAGAGTGACAGTTGATTATTCTGTTTGCCAAAAAGCTGATTATTGAATTTATTATTATTTTTAATATTATTATGTTATTACTGTTAATCGTGGGAAAAATATATGTTCTATTGATAGCGAAACGATTAAATAATTAAAGTAAATATGAATTTTAATATTTACAAATGTTTTTGCGATTTTATATAAAAAATATAAATAGATAAATTAACCAGAGAAAAGAGAAAGATGTTTTGATAAACGTGATTTTGATGATAATAATAATAATATTATATATAATAATAAGAAAAACTATAATGTGTGTGTGAATATTGTAATAAAAAAAGAGTTTTAAGAAATGTTGTACAATAATAAACACACACATGCTAAGGATTTAATTTATTATATCTCAAATAAATATATCAAAATAGCATCTCAATTTGCTATTTCAGTCAGAGTTTAATTAGGCATATAAATTAATGTTTAGATCCGATTGCACCAACGTTATTTTGATTTTAAGCGAGACTTAAATATATGTCGGTCTTTATTTATTAGAAAGAAGAATAAAGAAAGAAAGATAAAGATAGATATATGTTTAAGAGTTTCGCTTAAAGCCAAAATAAGATTGGTGCAACCAGGTTTGTAAATCTAACTAGACCTTATCTTGGTATGTCTAATTGAATTAGATATCTATCTGAACTATTTATAGTTAAGACACTCATCAATATTTACCTTATAATTATTAATCATTAATTATTAATGAATGATTATTATTACTTCTTCACTAAAACTATTTATTAACTGTCCCTGATCAAACGTTATTAGCACAAACTTCGTTTGGGGTTTCTACGTCAATATTAATTCATGACCTTTTCGCGAGATTCCATTTAGAATTTACCTATTCGAGCCATAGTTGGGTCCTACGAAGGAATATCTAATTAGGAGCATCTACGTCAGCACTAGTTCATGGTCTATTCATGAAATTCTATTCAGAATTTGCCTATCTGGGCCATATTTGAACCTTACAAAGGCTATTTTGAGACATTCCTTAGGGTTTTAGGGACATTATATTCTTAGGGCCCGCCTCGATTAATTTTTACTTGAAACTTATCTAGGGTTTTGACAGAAGTAGAAAAATCTGTCTAGACTCTTTTTAATACTCGTTTAAAATTTCTCCCCGGCTACTGAGTAGATTCAACGAATGTGTTTAATGCGCGGCAGTATTAAAATGGGAGCGTGTTCTTTAATTTGATACGGAATGTATAATAAATTATGCCATCCGGGTGAATAAATTTTAAATAATACTTAACGCCCTTCATGGTACTCAATCGAGGCTGGAATAATTGGAACAAAATAAATAACTTTTTGCATTCGTTCCATAACGGAAAAATGAGAAATTATATTTTAAGTATGTGTGTTCGTTGCTCTTGCCGAATATAAAATTACGAATATTTACTCATAACTTATTGAGAAATACGTACGTTGCTTTATTCGTATCTATAAGAAATTGATTTTTGTTAAGCGAGCTGTGTCGATGATGTAGAAATATTAAATATAATGCAACCCTTTATTGCATAGTGCGCGACGTTGTTTCATTAGACGCCCGTATACCGTTAATTTAACTATTGCAGTTTTAATATGTCGAGGAGCTTCCCACCCTTCTCTCTCTTTTTATCTCTCTCTCTCCCTTCCCTCCTCCTCTCTCATTCGTGCAACGTTCTGAGTCATAAGAGTCGTGCGGCAGATAATAGAATCTATAGTCTATTCATTAAACCGCCTCAAACGAGGCAGTAGAAGTTTGCCATGGATGTTCTATTGGCGATAACAAGAACATTTATTTCCAAATATCATTCCGCCCGTGCGTTTATTGCGCAATGTCATACGGAAAAAGATGGCGCATAATGAAATTCCACAGGTGTAAACGTCATTCGCGTGGCAATATCATCGCAATAAAATCGCGTTATAGCCGAGTGAAATATACATAATTCGTATTTCGCAAGAGAGATAATGTACACGGAACGAAGGGATCCGCGCGCACAATCGAAATATATTTCGAGGATATTAATGAAATATGCGCGCCGACCTCTTCGATATTAATTCACATGCTGTCACTGGTTCTTCTGTGCTTGTGGTACGATTAAGGTTACGATTCCAATTATGGGTTATTTGAGGAGATGCTGGCGTCGAAATCTTGGCCGACAGAATACTGACTTTTTTGCAAAATTTACTGTTGCTTTTTGTTAAATTATGTTGATTGCACAGAATTACAAATGTTTTTTCACAATAAAAATACATGCAAGAATGAATTTTGAAGTATTGCTCAATAAATATAACGGCAACATAAACGATACAAAATTTCAAAGGTGACATTTTGAGCGTAAATTAATCCGTTAAATATAGTCAATTAAAGTCGATATTCGCCTGATATAAAAGATACGGCTTGTATATATCGAAGTTTACGTGAGTTTACTCCACTCAGAAAAATTTCAAAAAACATTACTTTTGTACTATATTGAATTGAGAAACCTAAAAATATTGAGAAACTTAAAAATATCGGGAAAGTTTGCAGAAATGTTTTTGTATGTGCCTGCTTCTCCGTTAGATATGGCAAAACAAAGTAACACATTTTCATAAGACTTATATATAAGAAATACAAAAAGGATAGCGTGAATGTGTTAGTGAAAATCGTCTCGATGTTATCAACATTTTAGGAATTTCTCGTTGACTTCGGTCCTGTCTCCTTAAAAAGTATTATATTTGAAAATTTTACTTACAAAATACTTATTTCCTATAAAAATTACGTCGTATTGATTGCACAGAATTACAAATGCTTTTATATGAAAGGACGTACAAAAATAAATTGGAGCATTGCTAAATATGTGACGAAAACGAAAATTTAAAAATTGACAGTTCTATATCTCAAACTGACAGTTATATAGTATAAATATTTATCTGATATAAAAGTTTTACAACTTGTATACATCAGGCGTGTATTTGCTTCACTCAAGAAAATTTCAAAGTACATTATTATACTTTTACAATTAAATTTAGAGAAATTTAAAATTATACGAGAAGTTTACAGAAAGAATTCTATATATGCATGATTATCTTTGCCTCTAAATATGATAAAATAAAGTAGAACATTATTTATGTGAAATTATTTATGTGAAATCTACATCTATAAGAAATCGAAAAGAATAGCGCAATTGCATTAATGATAATCGCCTCTATGTTATGAACAATTTGTTATTCATTTTGGTATCCTCTTAAAATTAGAGTAACTTTCAATCATTTATGTAAATTTGCTGAATAAACATTAAAACATTGATAAGCAGCTAACACAACTTTTATAACAAAAAATATTAACTTTAAATTAATTTATTTTAAATTATAAAAAAATAATTACGCTAAGAGAAATTATCTGATAAAAAATTAACAAACTGATATTTCCGATCAAATTCCGATCAATTTTTCCAATCAGGATATCCGATTAAATTTTATCGAATATTTCCGATCATAATAGCTTTTCATCAGATAAATCAATTAAAAAATTATGAATTAATATTTTTCATCGGATGTTTTCTGATCGGACAAGAATTCATCGGTATTTTAATTCGAAATATCCGTTTGTTAATTTTTTAATTGTTAATATTCTATATAATTTCTCTCAATATAGAAACATTTCTTATGCGTAAGTCCTAATATTAGCAAATATAACGCGATTGTATAATGGGTTATACGATATCCAATTTTGTACTAATAATATCCATGTTCACATCGTTATAGCGTGTGTAAAATAATTACACACGCTGTGCATAGCATAACCTTCTAACAATTTCATAAATCTAAAGAGTCGGTAAGGCAATTGATATTTTAGATTTCTTGAACATTACAAATGTTTGTGAATGTGACCTTGAAATATAATTGTGAAAGAACTATAAGGGATATAAAAAAAAAATCTTTCTATGTTTTCATTGTAATGTGTACTTGTTTTAATACACTAATAAACCAAGTTTGACCCGAAATTGGGACTCAGCTCATAATTGGTGGTGTTACCCAATATTCGGGGCGCACGCGGAAAACGAGCGTCAACGGAGAAATTGTCGGAGAGAGTTCGCGTTCGACTTTGTTGAAAATTCCCTGCATAACCTGTGTATAACGTGACACGCGCGAACTCCCACGCCGGCAAATTACGATCGTACCCGATGCGATCCGCGCCCGTTCACCGGCGTGTCGACTTTCTCCACCTGCCGCGAGTTGATGTGCCACGAAGCCATCATGAATAGAAGCCGTCGCACGACGATCGTAATCTCTCACCTCGCTTTTATTGCCGCAATGAAAAGAACAGAGACCGTTTCTTTACTGCTCCCGTCTCCGTTGTCGGCCGGCCGACTGGCTGTTTGGCTTCGCTGCGAAGGGAACTCGCAGAGAGAAGGAAAAGGCGCGCCGGCAGGAAGGCCCAGAAGCCCTTCGTGATTTCCTATTAGCACAGATATTGCTTCACGAAGGACGAAAGTAATAATTTATCTGGGCGTGGGCTCGCAGGACCGTGTTTCCTCTCTCGCCCTTTCTCCAAGCCCCTTCACTCTCTCTCTCTCTCTCTCTCTCTCTCTCCTCTCTCTCGCCCCTTCTCTTCTCCACCATGCCGCTAACCGCCCCCGAGCTTAACCCACCACCACGTCCGCCCGGTTTATTGTAGCGCAAAAATAAGTGAGTGTATGATGCACGGGCGTAGGGGGAATTATATGCCCTGTAAGTGGAAAAGGAAAAAGGGGGTTGCCACAGACAGCCCTCCAGGGGGGGTCGGCGAATACTTTACTCGCGGCGACGCGCGTACGATGGAGAACGTGAATTCGCTCGTTTTCCCGGTAGCCCCTCTTCAAGATCTCTCGTCCATTGCCCCCTTCCTCCATTGCCGTACACACCTCTTCCTCTTCCACCTTCCTCTCCCTCGTGGTTCTCCCCCTAATCTACCTTTCTCCATCGTCATGTCTTTCTTTTTTCTTTCTTTGTTTTTTCCCCTGCCCGCAACCCTTACGCCCCCGCTCGGCCGCGCGTGCGGGAGAAAAAGCTCGAGCGGAACGGACGGATGGAGTTAATCCTTCGCGCGCGAAAAGCAAAAGGCGGACCGCCGTCTCTTGAGCTTCACGGAGCTTTGGCGATTACGCCGGCAAAAAGAGGACCACCTAGGCAGAGCCTTTGCAACCGACTGTTAAATATCCGGACACGAGTAGTTGGAGCAGTGGAACAGCTTCGCGTGATAGCGCGGAAAACGCCGTCGTGCTCATCGGCCGAGTGTTGATGCTATACAGCGGGATTTGTCATAATTAGCGTACGTTCGCAGACCTTATCCGAGATTATTTTTCTGAGGATCCCGCGCTTATATTTCCTCTTAAACGCGTTTCCTCAATTCTTTGGTTTTTGGAGCCATTTTAATTCGAGCGTTTAGGTAAAATTGCATATATCTGTTTGTAGAATATTTCCTTTTTCAATAGATTTCGAAATAATCTGACATACAATAAAGAGACTTATCTTATGAGAATTACTTAGAAATGAATTCCACCATTCGGCGGCAACTGCATTCCAAAGTGCGTCAGAGAAAACAAATTTAAACAGCTCTGTAAATGAGTGTACACTTGGATGCTAAACGGTTTGCACACTTTTTAATAAAGTTAACTTTTTAATGAAGTTGCAACGCTTCAAATTGTCAGAATTAAAAGCCACTGCTGAAGTGTATGCGGGATAATCGGTTATGACAAAAGCCAAAGTGACAGTACATGACATTTGTGAAATTTGCAAAAAAGAATTTATTTTAAATCAAGGGAACATTATATATATCGAGAAGTAATTTTCATATATTTTTATAATCGTGATTACTACGCATACATGACAGCAATGGTTTTTAATTTTAACAACTTGAAGTATTGTAACTTCCTTTGTTAAAACGTATGCAAATCGACTTGCAAATCAACTATACACTCGGTTGCTAAACGGTTTGCGCACTTTTTAATAAAGATAACTTTTTAATGAAGTTACAACGCTTCAAGTTGTCAGAATTGAAAGCCACTACTGAGTTGTATATGCAGTAATCGGTTGTGACAGAAAGCAAAGACACAGTACAGTGTGATATTTGCGGAATTTGCAAGAAAAAAATTTTTTAATTTGAGAGAATATTATATAAGATGTTCTGTTTTGATACTTAAATGATACATTGCAATTTCTTGAAAATTAAGAGTTCCACCGAAAAATATTTCAAACAAAATTTACACGGTTTCAAAGGGGACGTCTTACGATGTTAATAATTTGATCTTCAATAACTTTGTTGGGATCATGTGAAGATCATTGATTAAAAAAATGATATTAAAAAAAATGATATTAAAAAAAATTTATCTAATTTTTTTATACACATCGATTCATCCGGTCATTCTGCATATAAAAGTACTAAAGTTAAATCGACAAAAAATGATTACTTTCCAAGATATTTGTTATATTTTATTCTTATAGTTTCAAGTACAAAACATACAATATCTCATAAAGTATTCATTTTTTGACAATTTTATAGCATAATATTTATGTACATAAAATAATGGCAGAAATCGATCGCGGATATTAATTTTTATATATTGATATTACATTAATATACTGATAATACTTTAATGAATTTGCAAAGTACAATAATATTCTACTTAAGGGGATGCTGGAGTCGAAGACGAAATCGAACAATGTCGATAATGCAGAGACGATCCTTATTAATATAATCATATCGATATAATCGAATACAATCGATGTCGCTATCCTTTTCATATTTCTTGTATATACAGAACTTACTTGAACGTTCGTTGCTTTCTTTTACCATATTTAACGGAAAACCTAATCATATATGTATAGAAACCTTTTTGAAAACTTTTTCGATATTTTTGAGCTTCCAAATGCAGATGCGAAGGTAGAACAATGTTCTTCAAAATTTTTCTGATTGGAGCATTCACACTTTCGGTATGTACAAGCTGCGGAAATTTTAAATTAGGCAAATATTACGCTGACTGACAGCTTGAGATTTTACATTAAAAATTTTTTGTTCCTTTTCGTCACATATCAAATAATGCTATTTATTTTTGCACGTACTTTTATTGCGTAAAAACATTTGTAATTATGTGTAGCCAATACGACATAAACTTTGTAGAAAAATGTCAGTATTCTATCAGTAAAGTTTTCAGCTTCAGCATTCCCTTAAGCGAGTCGATGTTAATGAGAAGTAATGAGTGTAATGAGAAGTGCAATAGATGTCGCGACAAGCATCGGCTGTGTGTATCGAAAATCAAAGGAATTGCTTTCTAACGTACTCACGATACATTCAGACGATCGCACATCGCTATATATATATATATATATATATATATATATATATATATATATATATATATATATATATATATATATATATA
>NW_022639577.1:8542-13633 GCF_010583005.1 Odontomachus brunneus | reverse complement strand
TATATATATATATATATATATATATATATATATATATATATATATATATATATATATATATATATATATATATTTCGGCACTCCCGATATTTATTTCCGTATCCGGCTCACTTTCGATAGATAAAACATGCGTAGAACGCGGAGCGATATTGATCGCGATGTGTCAGTGGAGGCTGCTCGTTGCGAAAAGACCGATATCCAAGATGATCACGCAATCACCGACGCAGTGCCGAAAGTGCGTGCCAAAACGTGAACGATGTCGCGGTTCGACAAGGACACGCTCCAGTAGCTACGCCTCTCTCATTCTCGCTGACGGATCGACCGAGCGAGATCCAACGTTGCGTATATCTCGTTTTGTCTTTCTCTTTTCCTCGGATTATCATCGCGGTTCTAACTCCTCGTTAATAAATCCGACGATCGTCCGATTCTACTACTGCTTGAGCGAGTCGATGTTAATGAGAAGTGCAGTAGACACCGCGACAAACATCAGCTGTGTATATCGAAAATCAAGAGAATTGCTTTCGAATAATGTACTCACGATATATCCCGACAATCGCACATCGCTATTTCGCGGCACTCCCGATACTTATTTTTGCGCCAGACTCACTTTCGTTAGATAAAAGATGCGTAGAACACGGAGCGATGTCGATCGCAATGTATCAGTCAGGAGGCTGCTCCTTCCTTCCTTCCTTCCTTCCTTCCTTCAATATATGGCTACAGGCCTCTATAAGAGTAATGCCCCTACGCCAGTTTCCGATTAATGATATAATTTGAGAGTAAAGTCTTGGAAATTTCCAAGACACGATCCAAAAAAATCACAAGGTCCGAACACGTTCGAACACGTCTTGTCGTGACGGCGGTTAGGCCGGAACCAGGAGGCTGCTCGTCATGAAAAGATCGATGTACAAGACAACCACGCAATCGACGACGCAAACCGAAAGTGTGCACTGTGACGGGAGCGTCCCGATTGACCACGGTACGATTGGACACAACCAACCGATGAAAAGAATTATCTAGTGAATTACTAGGTCGAACCAATCATTACAATCTGTGTCCAATCGTATCGTGGTCAATTGGGTCCCACCCCACTGCGACGTGTACGGTGGCGCGCTCCTGTGCCGTTCTATCGGATCACGACTCCATGATGCCACTCGATAGATCAATAGTTACTAGAACTTTTCGACTAGTGATGCGACTCTGTAACTTCTAACGACAGCATCGTTATCGTTAAGGGTCTTCTACAATAAACCATTAGTCATAAGATACAAGCAAATTAACCAAATATTTTAAAAATTTTCAATTATTTTAAAAAATAATCGACTGTGATTGTCGACTCATACGAGTAATAAAATTATTGAACGACAGTAATTATCACTGGCCAAATTATTACTTATCAGTATTACATTTCTATAAGGGTTGCCTACGGCTTATGACTAAATCTTATTGTAGAAGATCCATTAGGCCTTAGGTGTATGTACATGTACGTATCGTACAAGCTTGTCGGATGCAGTCGAATAGAGAACATCTGAGATATATGGAGAAAAAGTTAGGAACCTTTTAGAGCAGAATTTTATCCATCAGTCAGTCAACACGTTCGATAATACTTGTACGATGCATGTAATACTAGACTTTCATTGTCGTCATTGCGTTATCATTGCGCAGCTGTATAGGTCTTCTACAATAAGTCATTAGTCATAAGCCACAAGCAAATTAACCAATCGATTATTTTCAAAAATAATTGATTATGATTGGTCAACTTGCCTACTTATGATTATTATCTTATGATCAATGTTTTAGGCCGATTGTTCCAACTTCTTGGTATAAGCTATCTGACACCCTTATAGAAATATCATACTAAGAATCATTGATAATTACTTATTATCCAGTATTTTTAATACTAAAAATAAGTAATTATCAATGATTCTTAATATGATATTTCTATAAGGGCAATTAAAGAAAACTTCGTTTTTTCTTCAAATTAGAGACAGATATTTGATTTAACTGTTAGGTAGCTTACCAAGAGATTGGAACAATCGATCGTTATTATAAAAAGCCTATAATATATGGTAGAAAAACTACGCAACGACACGCCATGGTAATGATCCCTTATAGAAATATCATACAAAGAATCATTGATAATTACTTATTTTCAATATTAAAAATACTGGATAATAAGTAATTATCAATGATTCTTAGTATGATATTTCTATAAGGGATATTGTCGTTAGAATGTCATAGAATAAGGCTGTAGAATCGCATGCGTATTTAGCTGTACATTGCTCACAACTGTTGATTCATCCAGAAAGTGAGAACTTAATTCGATGATAAGGCCGAAAACACAGAAATATTTAAACAGTAGGACGTAAGCGGTAAGCAAATTGATCAATCACAGTAGCTGATCCTTGGACCATAAGAAGAATCATCGACTATGATTGGTCAATCTGTATATTGTTTACATCTTACTGCTTTTTGTATGCCTCCGGTCTTACTGTCGAATTAAATTACACGTTCTCGCTTCTTGGATAAATCAACAGTCGTAAGCAAAGTACAGCTAGATATGAATGCAACTCTGATCGAGAAGTTCTAGTAACTATTGATCTATCGAGTGGTAAGGCATCAGCGAGAGGGCGACGTATGAGCGCGCCACCGTGCACGCCGCAGTGCACATTTTCGCTATTTTATGTCATCGATTGCGTGGTCGTCTTGTATATCGATCTTTTCGCGACGAGCAGCCTCCACTGATACATCGCGATTGACATCGCTCCGCATTCTACGCATCTTTTATCTATCGCAAATGAGCCTGGCATGGAAATAAGTATCGGGAGTGTTGAAATAGCGATGTACGATCGTCGGGATATATTGTGAGTACGTTATTAGAGAGTAATCACCTTGATTTTCGATACATACAGCCGGTGTTTGTCGCGGCGTCTATTACACTTCTCATTAACATCGACTCGCTCGAGTAGTAGCAGAATCGGACGATCGTCGAATTTATTAATGAGCAGTTGAATCACGATGATAATCCGAGGAAGAGAGAAAGACAAAACGACGCTAGAGATATACGCAACGTTGGATCTCGTTCGGTCGATCCGTCAACGAGAGTGAGAGAAGCGTAGCTACTGGAGCGTGTCCTTGTCGAACCGCGACATCGTTCACGTTTTGGCGTGCACTTTCGGCACTGCATCGGTGATCGCGCGATCATCTTGGATACTGATCTTTTCGAGCAGCTGATACATCGTGATCGATATCACTCCGCGTTCTGTGCATGTTTTATTTATCGAAAGTGAGCCGGGCATGGAAATAAATATCGGGAGTACCGAAATAGCGATTTGCGATCATCGGGATGTATCGTGAGTACGTTATTATAAAGCAATTCCCTTGATTTTCGATACACAGCCGCTGCTTGTCGCGGCATTTATTGCACTTCTCATTAACATCGACTCGCTTAAGGGGATGCTAAGTTGAAAACTTTACCCACAGAACACTGACATTTTTCTGCAAAGATTACATCGTATTGGTTATATGGAATTACAAATGTTCTTACGTAGTGATAATACGTGTAAAAATAAAGAGGAGCATTGTTCGATATGTGATGGAAACGAACAAATTTTTAATGCAAAATCTCAAGTTGTCAATTAGCGTAATATTTACCTAATTTAAAAGTTCTGCAGCTTGTACATACCGAAAGTGTGAATGCTCTAAACAGAAAAATTTTGAAGAACATTGCTCTACTTTCGCATCTGCATTTGGAAACTTAAGAATATCGAAAAAGTTTGCAGAAAGATTTCTACACATTTATCGTTAGGTTTTCCGTTGAATATGGTAACACAAAGCAACACACATTTATGTAAGTTCTATATACAGGGTGTGCAGTAACTGATGCAACCACCGCGTACGAGTAGAACGGTTTAAAATAATCATAAAAGTTATATACCGTTTTGAAATTTTTTCAATATTTATTCCGTAATTACTTAAAATTTATAAACGAATGAGCGCACGAGAAACGGTAGAACAAGCTCTGTGTAAAAGAAATGTAAAAGAAATTTACCTCTTAGCAACGATAAGTAAATAGCTGATTTCGAGGCAGAGTAACGTATACGTGTCGCTTGTTGCTCCACCTCGAAATCAGCTATTTACTTATCGTTGCTAAGAGGTAAGCCATTTCTTTTACACAGAGAGCCTGTCCTACCGCTTCTCGTGCGCTTATTCGTTTATAAATTTTAAGTAATTACGGAATAAATATTGAGAAATTTTCAAAATGGTATATAACTTTAATGATTATTTTTAACCGTTCTACTCGACAACACAGCGGTTGCTCGATCAATTACCGGACACCCTATACACAAGAAATACGAAAAAGATAGCGTGATTATGTTAGTGACCATCGTTTCTACATTATCGACATTGTTGGAGTTCATCATCAACTCCAGCATCTCCTTAAGGAGATGCTGGACATGAAAATTATACCGACATAACATTGACTTTTTTTGCAAAGTTTAGCATCTTGTTCAGCATCTTGCTTGCACAGAATTATAAATGCTTTTACACCACAAAAGTGCATGCAAAAATAAATTGGAGCATTACTCAATATGTGACGAAAACGAAAAAATTACGTTTAAATTTTGACTTGTCAGTTAGTCCAATATTTATTTAATACAAACATTCTGCATGTTGTACATATCGAAACTGTGGATGCTCCAATTAGCAAAATTTCAAAAATCACTACCACATTTTTAGAATTTAGTTTCGATGCCAAAAAAAATACGAAAAGATCGCAGAAAAGTTTATAATGCGGTTAGATTTTCGGATAACTATGATAAAGTAGTACAAAAAATTATTTCACGGATATTTTTCGATACAGAACAAAATAAGCATATCTGACGTAATTTTCGAAAATAGACATTTTCAGACGCAAATGTTTCTTTATAAAACACTAAAAAACTATCCGAGATTGTGTTCTATACGCTAACGCGAAATAACTTATAATCTACTATTACATAGGCGACTTTCGGCCTATACGCTGAATAGGACCCATTGCGCATGCGCGAGAGTCCGAATGTTCTATTATGATGGATCTAACGTTATGGGGGC
>NW_022639577.1:7966-8138 GCF_010583005.1 Odontomachus brunneus | reverse complement strand
GGCGATTTTGGGATATTGGAAAATTATTTTCAATGTACTAGGTGTGCTAGAAAGGCAGCAGAGTCGCGCAAAAACGCGTTGTCTCCCCGTCGTCGACACAGGACGATATAAGCGTATCTGAAATAATTTTCGAAAATAGACATTTTCAAGGGCGAATGTTTCTTTAAAAAAC
>NW_022639577.1:7552-7854 GCF_010583005.1 Odontomachus brunneus | reverse complement strand
AAAATTATTTTCAATGTACTAGGTGTGCTAGAGAGGCAGCAGAGTCCCGCAAAAACGGGTTGTCACCCCATAATCGACACAGAACGATATAAGCATATCTGACGTAATTTTCGAAAATAGACATTTTCAAGGGCGAATGTTTCTTTAAAAAACCCTTAAAAACTATCCGAGATTGTGCTCTCTACGCTAACGCGAAATAACTTATAACCTAACATTACATAGGCGATTTTCGGCCTATACGCTGAAGAGGAGACATTGCGCATGCGTGAGAGACCTAATGTTCTATTATGATGGATCTAACA
>NW_022639577.1:6304-6536 GCF_010583005.1 Odontomachus brunneus | reverse complement strand
TATAACCTAACATTACATAGGCGACGTTCGGCCTATACGCTGAATAGGACACATTGCGCATGCGCGAGATTCCGAATGTTCTATTATGATGGATCTAATATTATGGGGGCGATTTTGGGATGTTGCAAAATTATTTTCAATGTACTAGGTATGCTAGAGAGGCAGCAGAGTCGCGCAAAAACGCATTATCACCTCGTAGTCGACACAGAACTATATAAGCATATCTGACGTA
>NW_022639577.1:5703-5780 GCF_010583005.1 Odontomachus brunneus | reverse complement strand
ATTATGGGAGCGATTTTGGGATGTTGCAAAATTATTTTCAATGTACTAGGTATGCTAGAGAGGCAGCAGAGTCGCGC
>NW_022639577.1:5292-5573 GCF_010583005.1 Odontomachus brunneus | reverse complement strand
TACATAGGCGACTTTCGGCCTATACGCTGAATAGGACCCATTGCGCATGCGCGAGAGTCCGAATGTTCTATTATGATGGATCTATCGTTATGGGGGCGATTTTGGAATGTTGGAAAATTATTTTCAATGTACTAGGTGTGCTACAGAGGCAGCAGAGTCCCGCAAAAACGGGTTGTCACCCCATAATTGACACAGAACGATATAAGCATATCTGAGGTAATTTTCGGCAATAGACATTTTCAAGGGCGAATGTTTCTTTAAAAAACCCTAAAAAACTATCC
>NW_022639577.1:0-211 GCF_010583005.1 Odontomachus brunneus | reverse complement strand
CATTGCGCATGCGCGAGAGTCCGAATGTTCTATTATGATGGATCTAACGTTATGGGGGCGATTTTGGAGTGTTGGAAAATTATTTTCAATGTACTAGGTGTGCTAGAAAGGCAGCAGAGTACCGCAAAAACGCGTTGTCTCTCCGTAGTCGACACAGAACGTTATCAGCATATCTGACGTAACTTTCGAAAATAGACATTTTCAAGGGCGA
>NW_022639576.1:1053707-1053936 GCF_010583005.1 Odontomachus brunneus | reverse complement strand
GTGCGCTTCCTACTAGATCCTAGGTATATGTTTATCCTATTTTACGTAGCGCAGTTAAAAGGCCTGTATTTTGTAGCTGCACTGTCCCAAACAGCACACAATATTTATGATGAAGATTCATAAATATTTAAGTCGAATTATTTTTTTAAAATATTACATAAATATTTTATAAATATTTCTATACACAAAGAAAAAAGTATCAAAATCTTTTTTCAAAATATTATTGAAG
>NW_022639576.1:1053614-1053697 GCF_010583005.1 Odontomachus brunneus | reverse complement strand
AGCAGATACGGATTCTCGCGCATGCGCAGTGGTACTTATTCTGCGCGTAGCCCGAAAGTAGGCTATGTTATGGTAGGTTATAT
>NW_022639576.1:1053028-1053604 GCF_010583005.1 Odontomachus brunneus | reverse complement strand
CGCAGTTAAAAGGCCTGTATTTTGTAGCTGCACTGTCCCAAACAGCACACAATATTTATGATGAAGATTCATAAATATTTAAGTCGAATTATTTTTTTAAAATATTACATAAATATTTTATAAATATTTCTATACACAAAGAAAAAAGTATCAAAATCTTTTTTCAAAATATTATTGAAGTATAAGCTAAATATTTTATACAATATTTATAGTAAACAAAAAATAAATATTTGTAGTAATATTTTGTAAATATTTCTATAAATAGTATATATAAAAAAATAAATGTAATTATTTGTTATTATTAAATTAATAAAAAAATAATAAAATCGAAATTTAATTGGTAA
Organism: Odontomachus brunneus; assembly: GCF_010583005.1. Classification (NCBI taxonomy): domain Eukaryota; kingdom Metazoa; phylum Arthropoda; class Insecta; order Hymenoptera; family Formicidae; genus Odontomachus; species Odontomachus brunneus. Next base: position 1,053,260 of record NW_022639576.1, on the reverse strand, counting down.
TGTATACTGAAAAAAATTCTTTAAATCAAAGAAATATATATTTTGTTAAATATAATTTCTTAACTTAAAAAAGTATTTGTTAGATTTTAGAAAATATGTAATAAATATAAAGTAATACATTTTAAATTTGTAAAATGAGCTGTAAAATTATAAATTTCTAGAAAAAAAATTACTTCCTTACAAGAAGAAAATTAGTTTTTTATGTAAAAACTATGTTTAAATAAATATTTGC
>NW_022639576.1:1052941-1053018 GCF_010583005.1 Odontomachus brunneus | reverse complement strand
TGTTATGATAGGTTATAAGTTATTTCGCGTTAGCGTAGAGAGCACTATTTTGGGTAATTTTTTAGAGTTTTTTAAAA
>NW_022639576.1:1043961-1052931 GCF_010583005.1 Odontomachus brunneus | reverse complement strand
AAAAAGTATTTGTTAGATTTTAGAAAATATGTAATAAATATAAAGTAATACATTTTAAATTTGTAAAATGAGCTGTAAAATTATAAATTTCTAGAAAAAAAATTACTTCCTTACAAGAAGAAAATTAGTTTTTTATGTAAAAACTATGTTTAAATAAATATTTGCTAAATTTAAGTAAATCATTTTATAAATCTAAATAAATTATTTTCTGATATTAAAAGTATCTTTTTCGTCTTTCAAATTAAAGTTTCTTTTATTATCAGAAAACAATTTATTTAAATTTACAAAATAATTTACTTGTATTTTATTTACTTTTGAAACAACTAAATATTTTTTAAATATACTTTTTACATACTTTTCAAATATACATTTTGCATTTAAAACATTTCTACTCTCTTCTTTAGTGAGTTTACCAAACTTGAGCTTAGTAAATTTTGCTCTGATTGGCCAATTTTCAATTCAATCTCAATCTTAATCTGTGGTCTGATACGGGCTTTAGGAAAGGAAGCGTAGAGTCAGTTAAGCCAGCGGCACACGGTGTTTATTTTCGTGCTAGATTGCTTGTTGGATGTAAATACTCTGTTTTGGTGTATTTCCATCCATCTTCAGAAATATACCAATCAAAATAGAGTATTTACATCTAGCAAGCAATTCAGCACGAAAACAAGCACCGTGTGCCGCTGGCTTTATTGAAGTTGAAGTTGAAAGAACAGAGCTCCTATTATTGAAATTTTTGCGTGTACGTAATTTTCATTGCGCAGCTATTTTATGGTATGATTAAACCTGCGCAGTAAAATTTACGTGTACGCAACTATTTCAAGAATAAGGGCCCAGTACTGGGATTCTGTAACTCATTATTGGAATTAACGACAGTTTCGTTATCGTTGTTTTTCTACGTTGCTTTTCTACGGTATACAAAAGCTGCGCAACGATAACGAAACTATCGTTAACTCCAATAACGAGTTACAGAATAGGGTTACTGGCCTAAAGAACGGACTATTCGTATATCATACATCCCTTTCACTGCTATCATCTGCGTCTGACGTGTGCGTCTACAACTAGGGCTGCGTTCGGAAACGTCACTCGAGTACTCTCCCTCTCTTTTTATCTCACTCTTGTATTTCGCTCACTCCGCCTATCGTCTAGTAGTATGCACACAGTGTGCGTTTCCGAACGCAGCATAGAGCACAGATCACTCTAATCGTACGTCTGAGATCGGGGCATATATTACTAGACAACACCTACATAAAGTGAATATCAAACCACATGCAAACTGTGAATGTGAAACTGGATATCAGGATTTAGAACACATCATATTTAAATGTCTTCTTCATCAAACCAGATAAACAAACTTATATACAACTTTTATAACATTAACATACAAAACCTTCAAAACAATACAAAAGATTTAGAGGCTGCAATTTTCTCCAATAACTTTACCTTTACCAATTCCTTTCTATCTTTCCTAAAAGAAACAAATCACAATCTATAAATCCCTTCCTAATAGTTTTCCTTCATATTGTGTTGAAAAAGCCACTGAGTACAGGCCTGGAACCATATATAGAGGAAGAGAGAGAGAGAAAGAAGTGTGCGTCAGAAGGCTGTCAATACGTAGTCACAAATTATACGTTGTAATTGCGCATAAGAAGCGTTACGAAATTTGACAAGTTAAAAGTGAACTAGTGTGAACTTGGTATCTCTGCTAAAACTTTTCAACGACAGTTCAACGACAATTCAAACATGGTCTACGTGACGGACGGTAATATACTCTAACCTGACTTATTGCGTGCGTATCACGACCAGAAAATATATCCTTGCGTCATATGTACACGATGATCTGCTTGTAGATGGTAGCGTAGTGAACTCTATTCCGTGGAGTTTAAGAAGAATCTTCGGGCTCTTCACAGGAGTGATCTATATGTTCATTATGTTGTGAGTTAAATAAATGTCAAACGTAATAACACATAATTAAATTGGAAGTTTCGCATTCGCTAATGAGCTTTGTGTTCTCTTTTCTTTTTGCACGCAATACAATGGATGAGAATAGCTTTCAGACATTGATTAATCCTGATATGAACCGAGCAGGCAATCATTCCACGAGAGATTTCCGTCCAGGTTCCGGGTAATGTATCCTTTCAAAGTAACATTTATGGTTCCTAGGTGCTCGCATTGTTCATCTCTTTTTGATGACGTCAGAAGACTTATACTAAACATTTTTGCAAAATACGTCGAGATAAAAAGATATATCCACAAAATGACACTCGCACGATCGGTTAAGCACACTTCTAAAATATTCCTTTTGTTTTAACAATCAATAGATAATCGTAAAATTAATGACATAATAACAAGGAAATTAGGTTAAAAAATAAAGTTGTGTATTACGTTAATCTGGTTATTAATGGTTATTTATTAATTGTTGGAGCAAAAGGAAAGTGTTTGGAATATTTTAAAGATGCGCTTAATCAATTGCAAGTTCATTTTATAAATATATCTTTTTATCTCGACGTATTTCGCAAGAATTTTTAGCATGTGTTCCCTCACTTTTGACGTCATTAAAAAGAGATAGACGATGCGAATTAGCCAGGAGCTTTAAATCAAGTGATAAACATATAAAATGTTAATTTCTACAAATAATTATCGCACAGGCCACGTCCTTCAAACCGCAGACTTGGTAGACCTAATACAGGGAACAATGTCGACATTCCATTTTTTGGAGGTTGCAGCAGTTGTGCAAGATAAATGGGTTCAGAATAATCAATAAATAATAATACTATTTTAGAACTTAGTTTGCAATTATATTTGTATCACTTTATGCAATATTTTTGTTAGACAATTTTAAGACCTATTTAATGATAAAATAATTTTTTATTGAAATCTCTGAAAATTATAATTATTATATATCTCTCATATCTTCTCAAGGAATAACTTTTTTGTAAATTACACAAAATATTACTTATATGTTTTATGTAGGATGTTAAAATTATTTTTCTCCGTAATGTTCAACAACATATTAGTACTTTCTATCATTAATAATCATTCATGAAAATAACATAATCATATCCTTTATTGAACACATACTGAGTTAACATATTTAATAAGATATAAACAATTATAAATATAAAACAATCGTTGGATATGTATATTGATTAAGAAAACGAAGTCTTTGACGAGTGAAGAGTCTTCTGTATTTTTGTAAGTGAAATAAAGTGGCACAATCTAACGAGTATTTCTTTGTTTTGTGTTGTCCCTATGTATGTGATGCACAAATACAATAGTATTCTATACCTGTTAGATCTAAACAAATCTCTGTGTCGGATGCGAGAGAATCGCACTGCAGATTCGAGACATATATATATATATATATATGTTCGTACACGTGTGATCAGCTCCAGCAGAATTACAAGATCTTCGTGATTAAACCGGCCGCGATAGTGGTGCCTTCTAATCGCAGCATAACTCTGCCGAGCTGCTTGATGTCCTTATACAGCTCCATGCAGACCGGATTCTGCGTCACGACCTCGATGATCGCGCTCGAGTTCTTCGGCAGACAGCGCGGCTTCTTCTTGATCACGTCGCCGTTGCTTCTGTGAAGCTGCGCTATGAGTTTCGTGATGACCGCCGGCTGTACCAAAGACTGCTGATGCATCACCACCGAAAGCCCCTTGGTGATCGGTTTCGCTATCGCGAACACCACCACGTGCGCTTGGAAGCACGTCGTCACCGGCACAGGGTTCTGCGGGTTGCAGATGACGTCGCCGATGCTGACGTTCTGCTGCTCGATGCCCGCCAGAGTCAGGGCAACGTGGTCGCCGGCGAACACGTTCGCCGTCGAAACCTCGTCCGACTGCATACCTGCAGGCCATTTCGAAAACGCCATTTCAATCATTTTTCTCGAAAACGTCGCGAGAGTTCCTAGCTTCTCGCCGCGGAAACTCAATTCATGATATGAGAGATGAGAAAATACACGATAAAAATTCTTGCAAAATATTCTTGAAATAAAAAATATACATAAAATAGCAATCGATCGGGCGAACGCTTTTCTCTTGCTCTAACAATCAATAAATCATCGTAAAATTAACGTGACATGCAATCTACCTTTTTAATTCACTTTTCCCCATGATTTTGTTGCGTCAACTTTACGATTATTTATTGATTGTTAGAACAAAAAGAAAGTGTTCGGACTACTTTACACATCTGCTCTATCGATTGTTATTTTGTAAATACATTTTTTTATTTCTATGTAATTTGTAAAAATTTTTAGTGTATATTTTCTTGCTTTTCTGAAGTCATAAATTAAGATGACTGCGGCGGGAAGCCAGAAGCCTTAACGTCCTATACAGACCTTTAACGATGGCGATCTCGTTTCGAGGTAGTATTAAAACTTTGTCACCTAAGGACACCATGCCTGTTTCAACGTGACCGGACACACAGAACCCGGATCCAGTACCCTTGAATATATCGTTGACAGAGAAACGGAATGGCTTATTTACAGGCCGCTCCGGGCACTTAAAATTATCAATCACACTGACTAGAGTAGGTCCGGTATACCTGCGAAGTCACTTTGTGAGAGACGATTCCAAAGCACGCTCATAATAGATTATTATTATAGAGATAACCCAGTTACCAATTAGACAGTTGCTCTTTCGGTTTCGTTACTATATTCTCGCCGGATAAACCGCTGCAAGGTACAAAAGTAACGGTATCTTTGAAGCCAGCTTGCTTCAAGAACACGCTCATCTTGTCGACAATCTCGTTGAATCTGTCCTTGGACCAGTTCACAGTGTCCAGCTTGTTCACGACTACCGCCAGTTGGGACACACCTGTAGACAATTGGGACAGATCCAACAAAAATACGATTTAATATCCTGATCACAATTTAATAATAAATTATAGTAACACGGGATGGATTACCTAAGGAGCGCAGTAACAATGCGTGCTCACGCGTTTGCCCCCCGCTGTCGAATCCAGTCTCGAACTCGCCTCTGGTCGCGTCAACCACCAACAGAGCTACGTCCGCTTGCGTAGCGCCAGTTATCATGTTCGGGATGAAATCTTTATGGCCGGGTGCGTCCAGAAGAGTAATGGACTTTGTGTCAGTCTCAAACTTCGAATGGCCTATATCCATTGTGATTCCACGTTCCCTGTATAAAACATGTTTAGTAAGCTTTATGGGAAATTTAAGACTGTCGTACAAGTGTAATTCTTCTTGAACTATTTGTCCAGAGGAAATTTTTTCTCGTTTACTTGATGTAATAATATAATTATAATATAAAATATATAATATGTAATTTCCCTCTGCCGATTACTTCATGAAATGATGCATTTATGCAATTACCTTTCCTCGCCGGTCTCGTCGAGCACCCAAGCATACGCGAACGATTGCTTTCCTAACTTCTTGCTCTCCTGCTGGTACTTGTGAATGAGTCTCGACGGTACTTGACCCAAATCGCAGAGCAGCCGACCGAGCAAAGTGCTTTTCCCGGCGTCCACGTGTCCCACGACCACCAAGTGAAGCTGCTCCTTGCTGTCGCCCCGCTTGCTCTTGTATATCGCCTGAACGTCTATTACTTTTTCTTCGTTCGACTTCACCTTGGTGTCCAGTTCCGGCGTTACATGGCCCGACGCGGGGGACTGACATCGCGGACTGTTCGTCTTCGAGGAAAGCGCCTTCTTCTCCTTCTGTATGATGTCCTCTTTGCTCTTGGTCTCCGGGCTATTCCGATCGGAGGACGGGCTTTGACAACGCGGGCTCAACAGATCCGTGCTCTCCACGCCGCTCAAGTCGAAACCCTTCACCACAGGCCTCGTCCCGGCTGGCACGACCTTTACTGTAGACGGGGTTGTTGTGACTTGCAGGGCAGGCTTAGATGACAATTTGTTACCTGTCGTGAAATGCATTCTCAGCCGTGTTAGTCATGCACAAAAGGAAATATGAAAATAATAATCTTTTGGTACATGATTATATTGTTAGTATAAGCACAGGAATAACGTATAAACATAACAGAATTTACATTCTACATTTTTATATGTACTTGGATGTAATTGTATCATGCATGATTTACATTATCTGCAATTGTATGTATATATATATTTATATAAATATGCGTGTAATAACTGTATATATATCACTTCTCTTTGTAAATTTATGTTTAAAATAACATATAATTAGAATCAAAAATAGTTAGTAAGTACCACAATTCATTATGCTTTGTGTAATAATTCACACATTTTCTCAAAGCTCAAAACATTGTACAAATGTAACGCATTCGTTATACGACGTATAACAATTCTCCAAATTCGAAGCTCAGGGATAAAATAAAAGGACGTATATAACCGTTAGAAAGATAAAAGTACATAATGTAAAATATGCGATAAAATATGCAAATATTAAATCGCTCTAAAATCAACGTTATTAATTTGCGTTACGCCACCTTTACTTCATCGTTAATTACTGAGACCGACTCGTATTTCGATACGGCACAGAGAAGTCAAAAGGTTTAATTGTGCCGCGGTATTGTACGAGGACTCTGAGAGTCGGTTTTTTCGTCTTCCATATTCTGCACAGAGTTCTTCCAAACACGGAAACGCGCTTTTTCGTATACCGAAGCTTGACGTGCCTCAAGGCACTCAAATTTAAAGTGATCGGCAGCATATTCGGCATTATATCAGCTGTATTCATCATGTATATATCCAAATTGGGCGCGTCGCGATAAAATTTTCCCGACGCGATCGAATTGTTAAAAGTGCCGTCAGCAAGGAGTTTCGCCTCCTTTAGAGCGATAGTCAAATCGATCACGCAACCGTCGGGCGAGGGGCTGCGTATGTCGTTCATAACAGACATTGGACCTTGCAATTGTTCCTCCAATTTCACGTCCATCACGATATTACGTTTCGACAAAATACTCATGTTCGAGAAATCTTTCTGAAGTAAATTCATCGAATATTTGTTCAAATTACTGTTAGATATCAACTGTCTTTCACTACTCTCATCGTTGGAAGATTTCAATGGCGACTTATTTCCCGTCGTCTCACTGTCATTCTTAATTGACAATTTTGGAATAACAAATTGCAAACTCGATGACTGCTGCTTCTCGCGAAGTTTCTTGTCATTGGTTAAGTTAGATTTTTGCAAGTGATGGGCAGTCAAGGCAGCCAAAGAGCTGAAGGACTGCGTGTCCGCGTTATGCCGCGAAGGTATCGTCGTGGTATTCAAATTTACAGACTGCGTATGATTGTTGAAAGTGAGTCCAGCTAATGATGAAAAAGTTGCGGGAGCGCGTTTGAAATTTTTGAAATCGTCTACGTTATTCAAAGATGTAGTGGGAGTAGAATCTTCAGGTGAGTTATGTTCCTTCTTGAAGGAAAGCTTGGGTATCGTGAACATAAATGTGTTAGGTTTATCAACTGAAACACCTTACCTTACCGATGAAGTCCAATACAGCACATGAAACATAAAAAGGAATAAGTATATGAGGTCATTAAAATTGTTCCAGTGAATCTGATCATAAAAGTTATAACACACACACTTAGCAATAAATTATATATCTTAAGGCAGAAGAATTATAATTTTATGCAACATATACCTGGATGATGTCCTAATCGTTCCTTATTTACTGTTGGATCTGCAAATATATATGGAAACAAATATTTCAAGATTTCTTCTGTTAATCTGTCAAATAGTCATGTCTGCACTGAATAATTATCTCTGTAGATATATTAAAAAAAGATGTAATGTATTACCGATGATATTTTTTGGTGAAGACTCATGTAGGATAGCATTGAGTGCCACTTCAGTGTCATAGTTTGATGCAATAATGTGTTCCCGTAGCTTAGATTCTGTCACAGAATCACCTATGACATTCCTGATGGACTCTATGCAAGATGTCAACTTTGCCTTTTCCAACTCAGAAAGACTGCACTTTTCTTCTTCAGGTGAAGCCGAAACCTCAATATCCTCATTGTCTTCAACTATATCTGGCTCTGTGATGAATGAAGCAATATTCTGTTGCTTGCTTCGATCGAACAAGAACTGCTGTGCTGTATGTCAAAATAGCAATTAGCATTGAGTCATGCCTTACTGAGAACATGATTATGAAGTCATCTCAAAGAACTTACCACTGGGTGATACACAGTAATCATCCTCCATTGAATGTCCATAAACGTCATCATAGCCATCGTACTCTACACAAAGTATATTTGCATAATTTTGCGAAATATCAAGAGCTATATAACAAAGGACATACAGTGCCTATTGTATTGATAGTCATATTATATTGACAAACATTATCAATATTGAAAAATATTGTCTATAGCTACCGCGATAATAAGCTCACTTACTAAAAACGAAAAGAAATGTTAACGTTGTACTGATCTTCAGACGTTACAAATTTGGTAATTGAAGATTTATGTGTTACGTATGAGCTGCGGTTTTGCTTACCATCGGAATAGTTCATACAACGGACGTCCCGATGCCGTGACATATTTCACGTGTAACTTTGTGACGAGAGAAGAAGTAATGCGAGAAGGCTCTTCTCGAGCGTAGATTATTTACAAATTTTCATATCACACGGAGTATACACAATTGAATTACAAATTGTGGACAGTCACAGCTGGAACCAAAGACAGTACTGTTGTCTACGCATCGACCAACAAATCGATATTGGATTCCTTTCTTGTTGAAAAATCGATTATCATCTCAATGCAAATTCGATTATTCCTCTGATATCGATAATTGTTAAAAATTTTCGTTCACCCAGTCATCCAGTCGTACTACTCGAAAATAAAGAGTTTCCCCGACCTATACGTCATGGGATCCGTTTTCTATTGCTAAACTGGCTGCATTAGTTCTCTCCATTGAATAAAGAATACCAGGAAGGAGGATAAAGAGAAAATCCTTTGTTAGAAGTACGAAGGATGTGACGTATTCTCTCTCTCTCTCTCTCTCTCTCTCTCTCTCTCTCTCTCTCTCTC